>NW_024535906.1:0-10521 GCF_016097555.1 Gigantopelta aegis
TTTATCAAGTCGGCTAAAAACCTGTCTACGAAAGCTCTTACTAAATCCATAGCGGTACAAGTAATCTAACAGTTCTAATAATATCAACAATATTTTATTAACTGCTCAATATTCAGTGACAGCGACGGGCATCTGGCACTGCACGGCGCTATAACGGCGTGGGACGTCATTTAAACATCAGTGCTGAGCCATATCATTTGGAAACCTTTATTGCCGACAGCAACAGCTTGACTGTAATATACAAAATATACTATAAATACCTATTGTTGATTTATACAATAATAGTATTTGTTGAGCTAACATAACCTCTATGACATTACAAACATCCAATGCACGCATGTCGCAACAATCAAATGAAAGAATAATCTATCTTTAGCACATGTATGGCAATATAAGTAATACAGTGCATCTACCATTTAATACATATACATTTATATATGTATAGGCTTATTTCTCCTATATATAACAATAAGCAATATTTTATTTAAACATTTTAAACTAATTTATAAATATTTATACATACCGTATGATATGTCGGCGTACCACAAACATCTTTTGGAATTAACTAACAGAAAGACAAAGAAATTAACATTAACTAAAGAATGACGTGATGGAATTACCATGACGTCATAAACGTAAACAAAGACGTGCACGCATAATAAACAAAGAAATATATATATTACATAAATGTAAAGTTTGGCCTTAACATACCAGCCCTCTAATTGTGGACAACAAGAGACACAATTTGTCACGGGGATCCTATAATACCCGTAACTGAATGAAACACGATTATCCAAATATCTCTCCTAACTGTATATCTATTATATCTCTCTGTATTGGGCAGTTCAAAACCCGAGTGGCTCGTCTAGGTATGATCAGAGATAAGATCTTATATAAATATGTGTTATTATAGCACGTTTAGTTCACTAGAAAACACAACAAAAACACAATACACTTGGGAATCTGTATTAATACTACGCTGACAAATGTACTGCCGCAGTAGTTAATTAACAACAACAAATAATAACAACCCAGAACTGATCACTTAATTAGTTAATCTCTAGGTGTCTAGTTTACACAATATGCTAATCACTTCACCGTGACACAACACCCACACGTGTAATAATTGAGAAACGCTTCCAGGGGAACTTAATTAATAAAGGAATTACAACTCTATTCCTAACTGGTTAATTTTTAATTAACCCTTAACTACTCATTCAGTAACCTTGTAATACAGAATTAATACTGGTACCTATCACAATAAAGACAATAACCTACAGTTTACCTAGGTCCTCTAGGATGACTGGATAAGCCTTATATATATTAGAACAGTGAGCCTACAGTTTACTGCGTCAGATGACAGGCAGCACCGTCTAAATAATATTGGTATAATACAGTATTAAAATATTTAAAGTCACATCAATCACATCAAGGTTATACACAGAGCAGAAATAAAATATTTACCAGTCCGGACGGACAACGATCCCCTGGAGCCTTCCTTTTGTTTCTCCTGATATCTCTAAAACCCTAGCTATTTATCATAAAAACCGAATATCGCCTGGGGGTACATCGCGGCACCGAATACCTACAAGTGATATTTCCACAGCGACTAAGACGAGAATTGTCCTTAGATGGCCAGGATTGCTGACGCCTAGTTCGCCAAATATACCCCGATCGTACCGAACTAGCGGAGGTATTATGTAACTACAGGCCACATGGCCTCCGCACCTGGGCTGGGTGTGTATTAAAGAGAGCTCGACGACTGTCGCGCAGAGGTATTACGTAACAAAGTGCCCATCTGGGCTTAAGTGCGTTTAGGAACTGCACCCGGCCCTCTAAAACAATTAATATTGCCACAGGCAAAAACACAATTAAGAGCATGTTCTGTCACACACCCCCACCTCAAAAAGGATATTTCCTCTACTCTCGGAATAGGGAAATATACTACATTAAAACAAAAAGTGCGTTAACCGACGCATCCGGGCATTTATAACACATGTAATAAGGTGACTACCAGTAATCACACTGAGTCTCTGAGTCCCTGGTATACAAATAAAATATATAAAAACAAAACAGAAATCAAGAATGTCAACACATTATCATAACGTTCAACTTCGGGACAGGGCATCAGCGATAACATTGGAAGTGCCCTTGATGTGTTCAGTGGTAATTGGGAATTCCTGCAGAAGAAGACTCCATCTCAAAACTCTCTGGTTGGTGGCTTTCATTCTGTGAATGAAGGTAAGCGGATTATGATCAGTAAAGACCACCACTTGATGCAATGCCGATTTCACGTAGATTTTAAAATGCTTCAGAGCTTGTACCATGGCCAAAGCTTCCTTCTCTATAGTGGAATAGTTCACCTGGTGTTTGTGAAACTTTTTGGAGAAGAAACTTACAGGATGGTCCAGTCCATTTTCGTCTTCCTGGAACAGCACAGCTCCAGCTCCCACGTCACTGGCATCCACAGCCAACTTGAAAGGCATTCGGTAGTCTGGCGCTGCCATCACGGGAGACGAGGAGAGCATCTGCTTGAGATGGTTGAATGACTTCTCGCATTCATCTGACCACTGGAACTTCGTTTCCTTCTTTAGCAGCGATGTGATGGGGGCAGCTACCATCGCAAATTTAGCACAGAAACGACGATAATAACCGGCCATACCAAGGAACCGGCGAACTTCACGACAGTTGGTCGGTGCAGGATACTGGCTGATGCTTAGTGTCTTGGCCTGCAGAGGAGCGACGCAACCATGTCCGACAGTATGACCTAAGTAGGTCACTGAAGCTTTCACGAATTCACATTTGTCCAGGTTCACAGTCAATTTAGCCGTAGGCGACTGAATATTTGTTGTAACCCGGTTAAATGTTCATCCCAAGTGTCGGTGGCTAACACCACATCGTCCAGATACACACTGACGTTTTCTAGGTCTGATAACACCTGGTTCATCATCGTTTGAAAGGCAGCAGGGGCAGTCTTCAAACCAAACGGCATCACTCGGAATTGAAAGAGGCCGTCAGGTGTGATGATCGCTAGAATGTCCTTAGTTTCCTCCGTTAACGGGATGGCATAAAAACCCTTCAGTAGGTCCAATTTGGTGATGTATTGCGCGTGTCCAACTCGGTCGATGCAATCGTCAAGGCGGGGTAGAGGGTAGGCATCTGCCTTGATGAGTTGATTCACGCGACGTAGGTCAGCACACACCCGGAAACTGTTATCTCCCTTTTGAATCAGAATAACAGGTGATGCCCACTGACTGTTTGATGGTTCCAGACTGTCGTGTTCCAACATGTAATCTATCTCCTTTTTCAGTGCCACACGTTTTACAGGATTTATCCAATAGACATGCTGTCGAATCGGTGTAGCGTTGGGTTCCAAGCGCACATCCTGGATTAAGGTATTGGTAACCATTGGAAAGTCCTGACAAATGAAAACATTGTCTTGTATCAACGTAGTCAGCTTTGCTCGCTGGGGGCTGTCAAGGTGCTGTAGATAGGAACTCAAGTCTGCTAGAATCTGGCTGTTGGTTAATTTGATCTCATCAGTCTTGACGTCATCACAGGAAATTGAGTGACTCTCAATTTGGACAGGTAGCACTGGAACTATCGGCAGTCTGTCAAAATAACCTTTTAGCAAATTGATGTGACAATACCTACTTTTCCTAACACTTCCTGGATAATAATTGTCCTTATATCTCCTAACGTTTTAGCTGATATTAAATCAATTTCTCGCTCACCCGCGATTTCAACTAACTCGGCCTTACGTGCTCGCTTAATCTCCACTACACTGAGCGTAGGCCTATCCAGCAAATTCTTATCCATGTTTAGATATGACGCACTTATTATTAATTAATTTTCTAGTGAACAACGTTGCTACTTCTAGTTATTTGTAAAAATAATTTATAAAGCCCCCATTTACAAACAATACTTTTTTAAATATGCGTGTCCCGTTTCAGATCCGGGACCAGCGCCCCAATTTTCACTCCTGTCACGGGGATCCTATAATACCCGTAACTGAATGAAACATGATTATCCAAATATCTCTCCTAACTGTATATCTATTAGATCTCTCTATATCGGGCAGTTCAAAACCCGAGTGGCTCGTCTAGGTATGATCAGAGATAAGATCTTATATAAATATGTGTTATTATAGCACGTTTAGTTCACTAGAAAACCCAACAAAAACACAATACACTTTGTAATCTGTATTAACCTACGCTGAGAAATGTACTGCCGCAGTAGTTAATTAACAACAACAAATAATAACAACCCAGAACTGACCACTTAATTAGTTACTCTCTAGGTGTCTAGTTTACACAATATGCTAAACACTTCACCGTGACACAACACCCACACGTGTGATAATTGAGAAACGCTTCCAGGGGAACTTAATTAATAAAGGAATTACAACTCTATTCCTAACTGGTTAATTTTTAATTAACCCTTAACTACTCATTCAGTAACCTTGTAATACAGAATTAATACTGGTACCTATCATAATAAAGACAATAACCTACAGTTTACCTAGGTCCTCTAGGATGACTGGATAAGCCTTATATATATTAGAACAGTCAGCATACAGTTTACTGCGTCAGATTACCGGCAGCACCGTCTAAATAATATTGGTATAATACAGTATTAAAATATTTAAAGTCACATCAATCACATCAAGGTTATACACAGAGCATTTACCAGTCCGGACGGACAACGATCCCCTGGAGCCTTCCTTTTGTTTCTCCTGATACCTCTAAAACCCTAGCTATTTATTAAAAAACTGAATATCGCCTGGGGCTACATCGCGGCTCCGAATACCTACAAGTGATATTTCCACAGAGACCAAGACGGGAATTTTCCTTAGATGGCCAGACTTGCTGATGCCTAGTTCGCCAAATATACCCCTATCGTACCGAACTAGCGGAGGTATTACATAAATACTGGCAACATGGCCTCCGCACCTCGGCTGGGTGTGTATTAGAGAGAGCTCGACGACCGTCGCGTAGAGGTATTACGTAACAAAGTGCCCACCTGGGCTTAAGTGCATATTGGAACTGCATACGGCCCTCTAAAACAATTAATATCGCCACAGGCGAAAACAAAATTAAGAGCATGTCCCGTCACACAATTACACCATTATTACCAGTACAAGGCGAAACGTTTCACTGGTGGGTTTTTTGTTTTGTTTTTTGTACTGCTTACTAGCAAAAAACTATCTTAGTCGCTTTCTATCAAGAGACATAATTTTGTAATTGGACGAGTCAGTGTAGACGATTTGGTTTTCAGTTTCACAACTCTGACAAATGTTTTATTTAACGACGCACTAAACACATTTTATTTACGATTATATGGCGTCAGATATATGGTTAAGGACCACACAGATTTTGAGAGGAAACCCGCTGTCGCCACTACATGGGCTACTCTTTCCGATTAGCAGCAAGGGATCTTTTATTTGTGCTTCCCACAGGCAGGATAGCACAAACCATGGCCTTTGTTGAACTCTCAGGAAGATATAAAACGGACACATCATCAGGAATACTTTTTAGCTCTGCTACGGATTCCGCCATTTTTGATGTTAGCTTGTGGGACGTTGTAACAGTAACTAAGGGGGCGTGGCTTACGGAGTAATTGTGGAAACATGAATGCTGACACATCAATACCGGCCCGTGAAATGCATGGTTACGTTTCAGTACGCTCGGGATTTTAAAGGGAGAAAATATGTCTTTATTTGCAGCGACCCGCTCTGTGATGACGCAGTACTGGCAGCAGTACGCGTCCGACTCTGCCACCGTCGTCGAGATGATGCTGGACCACGACGCCGAGAAACTGCACGAGGAGGAGATGCCGGAAATCCTCTCCTACCTGCCGGACTACACCGGCATGCGCATCCTCGAACTCGGGGCCGGCATTGGGTAAGACCTAGGTCAATGACAGACAGGTACATCCTTTATTTACGTCTTCACAATACAGAGGCGATCTCGAAGCTCAGAGCGGATATTGGGTAAAGGCGCTGATTCCATTTGTCTGTTCTGTTTATAAAGCCATATTATTATTTTTAAAAACTAGCACTCTTAAATTCAAAGAACTGTTTACTTGTAATAGAATAAGCACTCTCCGTAAATTGTCAAAATTAATCTCTGAAATTACAAGTAAATTTAGTAAACCGTAGATAAACATCTTCAATATCGTTTTATACTTTTAAAAATACTGAGTTATAAAAATGTATCTGCTTTATTTAAATGTTGTGTTGCCATGTGTCTTCTTTTTAAAAATGTGTATATAGCTATTTTGAATTATGTCTGTATATATTCTATGAAGAACTCCTGTTGTCATATTGTCACTGTAAATAACTATTGTAAAATATGTCCTCATATGCTGTCGTTTGACGGCCTGAGTGAATCGAAATAAAATTGAAAGTTAAAGTTCTGTATCCTCGCAAAGCGTAATCCGTAGCAATCGCTTTCTATGCAAACAGGTTCAGTAGATTTCATGTATGCGTCTCCATACGAGCATTGGGTAAAACTGAGTTTGACAGACGTATACTTTATTGATTCCTTCACGGTAGGTTACGCACAATGTTCGTTGTTACACAACAATGTTTGTGTCCCATTACAGAGTTTCACATGACGCAGGAATCCTGCGTATTTGACGCAACATTTACCTAAAATACTCCTAAATAAAATATGTGTGCGTCATGGTTGACGCAAAATATTTCCGATGTCAATGATTTTACATTCATTGTTTTTTAATACATAAACACCTAACGACTAATCCAATTAAATTTCAGGTCACTTTATTGCACAATACCAAACAAACTGGTGTTAGCAGATAGGAAAAGAAAAAAAAAAAAAAAAAAAAAACCCGGTCTCGGTAGCGTCGTGGTTAGGCCATCGGTCTACAGGCTGGTAGGTACTGGGTTCGGATCCCAGTCGAGGCATGGGATTTTTAAGCCAGATATCGATTCCAAACCCTGCGGGAGTGCTCCGCAAGGCTCAATGGGTAGGTGTAAACCACTTGCACCGATCAGTGATCCATAACTGGTTCAACAAAGGCCATGGTTTGTGCTATCCTGCCTGTGGGAAGCACAAATAAAAGATCCCTTGCTGCTAATCGGAAAGAGTAGCCCATGTAGTGGCGACAGCGGGTTTCCTCTCAAAATCTGTGTGGTCCTTAACCATATATCTGACGCCATATAATCGTAAATAAAATGTGTTTAGTGCGTCGTTAAATAAAACATTTCTTTTTTTTTATAGAAAAAAAGAAAAGCATACAACATCAACGAAGTTCAGTTCGAAAATAGCCGACCGGTTTAACTGGTTCCCAACTTTATCAATACGTTTAACGTCACTTAAGTGTTAAATCCAGTGTGGCTCATGTAGTATGTCAGACCCTTTCTCTAAATTTAGATCATCGCGACAATGCCAATCGCTTTAACATGAAAAAAAGAAATGTTTTAAACACCTAAAAACCTAACAACTACGAAGTTTAAGAACAAATATAGCCTAGCGGTTTAACTGGTTCCCAACCGTATCAATACGTTACGTTAGACAAGTGTTAAAAACAGTGTGGCTGATGTAGTGTGCCAGTTCCTGTCTACATTTAGATCATCGCGATAATGTCGAATGCGCGGTCTGTATATGGACATGTACAATGTCATGTAGATGGTTGAGCAAATCAAATAGGTGTTAGTCATAATTATTGCGCAGATGCAGCTGTTACAAAGCAGGTTAGCATGCAGCATTGGGTGACTATTTGCCAAATGGTGCATAAAAAGATAATGCAGGGCGCATAGTAAGTCAACACGTTTGTTAATGTGCAGGGCGAGTTGCTTCCCTCTATTTAGCAAATTTAAAATGGCGTGCAAATATTTTATGTTGTCGTTAGAAGGTTTATTTTGTTAATAATGACGCAAGTACTTCAGTCGGGATTCAGTGAGTATGGTAATGTATATATTTTTAGCTTGTATGTCCATTTGTTACACTATCTCGGTTGTGAAACGGTTCAAACAGGATGCCACAAGTTTTGAATACCAGCTATATAGAGGATATGTAACAATATTCGGACGTAGAAAGAACCACACTTTCTACGTCCCTTCGGACTACATAAAAATACAGGGAAAAAAGCACTAAATTATTTACAAGAAGAAAAACAATGGATATACATGTATATGTATTATACAGATAAAATAGTGGATATAATATATGCATGTAATATAAACGAGACAGTTATTCAGTTAATTATGTGATTTAAGAAATATATATCATAGATGACTCCCATTTTTGAATGGATGACTCCCAAAATAAAACCCTGTGAGTCATGATGACTCCCGTTTTCCAGATGCTAGGTGGAACTCTGCATTACCTTAAATCTCCTGTAATAAGCATAATTCGGAACATACATTTATGTGTTATGCCTCATATTAATTCCAGAACATTCATTTATGTGTTATGCCTCATATTAATTCCAGAACATTTGCCTATATGGTTTTATAACTAAATAACATGAATTAATCCACATTAATGATTTACACGAGACAAAAGCATTGCAAAACGTCAAAAACGTCATGTAACATTTGCAAAACACGTTTTATAATAAAGCGCTGAAATTTCCATTATGAATGCGGGGAAATGCTCCAAAATGTGCCTATAATATCACCTGAAAATGCCGTAACTGAAGTAACTGCTAAGTAGATGACTTTGCACATAATTAAACAAATTATGGAAGCAAAAGATGTCCAGACAGACATGTAGACGCCTACAAAATGTGTCAAGATTTGAGGAGGGTGAGTCTGCATTAGTGTAAGCAAATTAACTGTTGTAGCATTTCTTCCTAAATAAAGTCATATTTGACATTGTTTGCGCAAAATAATTGTATGAAAAATTAAACTGCTTTAACATTGCTACATTTCGAAATATTTGCATATGCTTGTGTCCAGTGAAATGTCACAAAATCGAAAAATATGCAGTTTGCCGTAGATATGCATATATTAAGGACAAATATTTAATATTTAATGTTTGATTTGTCATATCGATCTCTTTATTCTATGTCACGGGGATTCTATAATACCCGCAACTGAATAAAACACGATTGTCCAAATCTCTCTCCTAACTGTATACCTATTAGATCTCTCTGTAACGAGCAGTTCAAAACCGCTTTGGCTCGTCTAGGTATGATCAGAGATACGATATTATATAAAGTATATATTATTATAGCACGTTTAGTTCACTAGAAAACACAACAAAAACACAATACACTTTGGAATCTGTATTAACCTACGCTGACAAATGTACTGCCGCAGTAGTTAATTAATAACAACAATAATAACAACCCAGAACTGATCACTTAATTAGTTAATCTCTAGGTGTCTAGTTTACACAATATGCTAATCACTTCACCGTGACACAACACCCACACGTGTGATAATTGAGAAACGCTTCTAGGGGAACTTAATTAACAAAGGAATTACCACTCTATTCCTAACTGGTTGATTTTTAATTAACCCTTACTACTCGTTCAGTAACCTTGTAACACAGAATTAATACTGGTACCTATCACAATAAAGACAATAACCTACAGTTTACCTAGGTCTTCTAGGATGACTGGCTAAGCTTTATATTACCAAATACTCGTATAAATTTAGAACAAAAAGTCTAAGATTTACTTCGTCAGATGACCGAAGACACTGTCTAAAGAATATTGGTATAATACAGTATTAAAATATTTAAAGTCACATCAATCACATCAAGGTTATACAACAGAGCAGAAATAAAATATTTACCAAAGTCCAAACGGACAACGTTCCCGGGAAGCCTTCTTTTTTGGTTCTCCTCGATATCTAAAAAAAAACTATTTATTATAATATTTAATATCGCCTGGGGGTACAAGGCGGTCCTCCCCCTATCAAGTGATATATCCCCAACTCCCAGAGACGCATTTTTCTCTTTCGTCGCCAGACTTACTGTCGCCATTCCGCGAGCAATCCCCTGGCCATAAACAGCACTACCGGAGATATTACGTAACTACTAGCCACATGGCCTCCACACCTGCTCTGGGTGTGTATTAGAAAATCTCGAGGACCGTCGCGCAGAAGTATTACGTAACAAGTTGCCCACCTGGCTAAGTGCAATTTGGAAGTGCACACGGCCTTCTAAAACAATCACGTGCCTTGTGGATTTTCTTACAAAGTGTTGGGTCTAACGCAAGAACACTGTAAACCGCCAGTGGTGTACCGAGGATCCGATGCAGCAGATACATTTGTGGAATGCATGGTTCAGGGTCAGGCAGAGATTGAACAAAAGTTCAAACATTGTGAGCCTTTACATATGACAGGAAGGGATTGGCAAACCTTCAAAAATGCAACTCACTGCCACATCTGTAAGAAAAAGTTGGGAGAGGATCGAGTGAAAGATCACTGTCACATCACTGGAACTTTTTGAGGAGCAGCTCACAATGGGTGCAACAACAACTATAAATTCACTGAGTGCATCCCTGTCGTTTTCCATAACTTGAGAGGCTATGACAGTCAAATCA
>NW_024535907.1:0-10308 GCF_016097555.1 Gigantopelta aegis
GTGTAGTAGATGACACATAGTAGCACACATTTATCACTCAGACCGGGGCGGGACGTAGACCAGTGGTAAAGAATATAACAGTGTAGTAGATGACACATAGTAGCACACATTTATCACTCAGACCGGGGCGGGACGTAGACCAGTGGTAAAGAATATAACAGTGTAGTAGATGACACATAGTAGCACACATTTATCACTCAGACCGGGGCGGGACGTAGACCAGTGGTAAAGAATACAACAGTGTAGTAGATGACACATAGTAGCACACATTTATCACTCAGACCGGGGCGGGACGTAGACCAGTGGTAAAGAATATAACAGTGTAGTAGATGACACATAGTAGCACACATTTATCACTCAGACCGGGACGGGACGTAGACCAGTGGTAAAGAATATAACAGTGTAGTAGATGACACATAGTAGCACACATTTATCACTCAGACCGGGACGGGACGTAGACCAGTGGTAAAGAATACAACAGTGTAGTAGATGACACATAGTAGCACACATTTATCACTCAGACCGGGGCGGGACGTAGACCAGTGGTAAAGAATACAACAGTGTAGTAGATGACACATAGTAGCACACATTTATCACTCAGACCGGGACGGGACGTAGACCAGTGGTAAAGAATACAACAGTGTAGTAGATGACACATAGTAGCACACATTTATCACTCAGACCGGGGCGGGACGTAGACCAGTGGTAAAGAATATAACAGTGTAGTAGATGACACATAGTAGCACACATTTATCACTCAGACCGGGACGGGACGTAGACCAGTGGTAAAGAATACAACAGTGTAGTAGATGACACATAGTAGCACACATTTATCACTCAGACCGGGGCGGGACGTAGACCAGTGGTAAAGAATATAACAGTGTAGTAGATGACACATAGTAGCACACATTTATCACTCAGACCGGGGCGGGACGTAGACCAGTGGTAAAGAATATAACAGTGTAGTAGATGACACGTAGTAGCAGACATTTATCACTCAGACCGGATCAAGGTCCGTGGATGTGCTATCTGGTAAAGAATACAACAGTGTAGTAGATGGCACATAGTAGCACACATTTATCACTCAGACCGGGGCGGGACGTAGACCAGTGGTAAAGAATATAACAGTGTAGTAGATTACACATAGTAGCACACATTTATCACTCAGACCGGGGCGGGACGTAGACCAGTGGTAAAGAATAAACAGTGTAGTAGATTACACATAGTAGCACGCACTTATCACTCAGACCGGGGCGGGACGTAGACCAGTGGTAAAGAATATAACAGTGTAGTAGATGACACATAGTATCACACATTTATCACTCAGACCGGGACGGGACGTAGACCAGTGGTAAAGAATATAACAGTGTAGTTCGAGATGACACTTTAGTATCACACACTTATCACTCAGACCGGGGCGGGACGTAGTGTTGGTTGTAAAGAATACAACAGTGTAGTAGATGACACATAGTAGCACGCATTTATCATCTCAGTACCGGGGCGGGACGTAGACCAGTGGTAAAGAATACAACAGGGTAGTAGATGACACATAGTAGCACACATTATCACTCAGACCGGGGCGGGACGGGACGTAGACCAGTGGTAAAGCGCTCATCTCATGCGCGATCGCTCTGACATCCGTTTCGGGGGCCCATTGGGCTATATTTCTTGCAGCCAGTGCCACTTATTATATGCAGTTGTGTGATGTTGAATATGCCGTTGCCTGACGGCCTGGGGTAGGAGCTTTTTCTGTTGTCTATGTTCTGTATATATCGTTGAATATGGGGGACGGATTCGAGAGGTGCTGGGGGTCGCATACTTCTATCGTTCTGTATAGAATGTTGAATATGGGGAGGGATGTTCGAAAAGTGCTGGGGGTCGCATACATCACACGTTCTGTATACATGTTGAATTGTGGGTGACACACACACAGATGTTCATAGTGATTTCCCTAGAAGGTAGGCAAGGCATGGCAGACCAATTGTTCTTATGCGTTGCATTTTGGGAGGGGGGTGTTCGAGACTTGTTTTTCTTTAAAAATACACAAAAATCTATCGTTCTGTATACATGTAATGAATTTATGTGCTTGCTTTCGATAAATGAATGGCAGCATACTTCTATAAAAGGTATATATGTTGAATATGGGGGCGAGTAATTCGAGATCATGGGAGTAGCACACTTCAATCGTTTGTATAAATGTTGAATATGGAGGTAATTACTGAGAGGTGCTGTGTTCGCATACTTCTAACGGGCAGTATACATGTTGAATAAGGGATGGGATGGGGTTCGTCTACTAAGGCACGTTGCTGCACCATATGTTAAAATACGCTAGGGGTGGCACATACACACACACACTCTACACGTTCTATACAACACACGAACACATTAATTGAGAGGTGCTGGGGTTGATATATACAGTTTATCTTATCATGTATACAGAAGTGAATATATCGTCAAATGCATATTTATAATCTGTTGTATTTATGTGAATCCATGTTACTTATAGAAAGAGGTAGTGCACATTGCATTTATTAATCATCGGATATTGGATGTTGAATAGGGGGTATTTTGACATATAGTCTTAGGGATGTTTACCCGTTTCATTCTGTATCCATGAGTATGGGAGGGAATTTATATGCACCATACGTTGATATCCACAGATATCACATACCACCGCCTTTGATATATCAGTGTAGTGTACTGGCTGGGGTGGGAAATAGCCCAATGGATCCACATACGGGGATCAATCCCTTAAAATGGCGACCACGCATAACATACGAGGCCTGGCCATTGACAACTACGCCTCAGAGTTTACTTGTAGAGTGCGTTATTAAATAACATTTCATGACATTTATTTTCAGAATAACATGTTCTGCGGCCGCATGAGCCTGGATATACATTAATTGAAAGCTCAGGCATGCCATCCCTCGAGTGTAAGTAATTCCCCCACCATTACCCCACCCAATGTTTACTTTTCCCCGCTGTGTGCACATTCACTTTTCAATCTGACAACCACATAATTGTACACCAATACATTACACACAGTTTAATACATTAGTGATAACACGCAATTATTTCATTACAGGAGACTGAAAAACAGGACGAGAATGGCCTGATAGCAGGTCTATATATTATGTTAGTAACCTACTTGGAGGGCAATGATAAAATATTACTATTGTGTAATACCGGTAAGTAAAGGTCTTTATGCGCTATCCTGTCTGTGGGACTGGGCATATAAATGGATATTGCGCTAATGTTTTTCCCCTTTGAGAGGAACTCTCCGATCCACCCAGTAGGTTGGTCAGATCATCATATACAGACGTTATTTTACCGTAAACAAGATACTGGTAATTGTGTTGTATTAAAACGTTCAGGAGATACTGGTAATTGTGTCTTGTATTAACGTTCGGAGAAGTTGTATGATTAGTGGATTACTATTTTGTGTGCATTTCTTTAAATAAAACTGGCCGGGTTTTTCATTGGTGGTTTTTTTCTTCCGCTTTTTTTTTTTATCTTTTTTTTTTGTTCTTTCTTAACACTGAGTTTGTAATGCTGAATGACAGACGAATGGATCAGTATTAGAATTTGGAAATCGCGTACATAGACCACGATCACTTTGGATCGCGGGTCACCCACTTACTTATGCAGTTTCACAAATATTAACTTTCCTAACTATCCACACAAATTCCCAAATCACGAACCTGAGTTTTTCAATGATAAAATACCAAAATATTTATAAAACAGGAACGATAAACAAGAACATGTTCTGCAACTGAGACAAACAAAGAGTGTGTACCAAAATTTAAGCTGCATTTTCGACTATATTTTTAATTATAATAAACATACACCGCTGTTTGTAGGCAGTGGGTTACCTGTCGTACATATGACTAAATCGTTTATTATTTAAAAAATAGGTGATTTGCATTGTAGTTTTGGGTTTGAGTTTTATACAACACATGATTGTGGTTTCATTTTGAAAATCATTTTGAAACACCCCATTTAGTTTGATTTTAACAACATGTTATTGAAATGTGTCACGGGGATCCTATAATACCCGTGACTTTAATAAAGCACGATTATCCAAATGTCTCTCCTAACTGTATATCTAGCAGGTACTCACTGTATCGGGCAGTGTATACGGGAGTAGCTCGGCTCTAGGTATAAACAGCATGCAGATCTTATATAAAGTATGTGTCGCGCGCACAATAGCACGTTTAGTTCACACGAAAATACAACAAAAATTTTAGCACTTTGGAATCTGTATTAATACTACTCATGAAAATATATTTGCCGCAGTTAATTGAATTAACAACAACAATAATAATAACCACAGAGAGCTAATCATTTAATCAGTTAACCTCTAGGTGTCTAGTTTACACAATATACTAATCACTTCACCGTGACACAACACCATTTTGTGATAATTGAGAAACGCTTCCAGGGGAATAAATTACAAAAGGAATTACAACTCTATTCCTACTTCGTTAATTTTTAATTAGACCTTAACACTCATTCAGTAACCTTGTAATACAGAATTAATACTGGTACCTATCACAATAAAGACAATAACCTACAGTTTACCTAGGTCCTCTAGGATACCGGCTAATCTTTATATTTTTAGAACAGTAGCCTACAATTTACTTCGTCAGATTACCGGAAACACTGTGTAAATAATATTGGTATAATACAGTATTAAAATATTTAAAGTCACATCAATCACATCAAGGTTATACAACAGAGCAGAAATATAAATTTACGAAGTCCAAACGGACTAACGTTCCCTGGCGCCTTCCATATGTTTTCAGACGATATCTCTAAATCCTATCTATTTATCACAAAAATCTGAGAGACAGCGAATATCGCGTAAGGTGCACAACGCGGCACCTCACCTATCATGTGAATTTGTAGCAACTCCCAGAGACGGTATTTTTCCTTAGATGGCCAGACATACTGTCGCCTATGTTCGCCAAAAATCACGGTCGTAAAACCGCACTCGCGGAGGTATTACGTAACTAGTGGCCACATGGCCTCCACTGAACTGGCCTGGGTGTGTTATAGAGGGTACGGTCGCGCGGAGGTATTATCATTTTCTATTTAGCATACACATGCCCACCTGGTCTTAAGTATGCATATTGGGAAATGCTCGACCACCGTCGCGCGGTGGTATTACGTAACCACGCTGCACACAGCCTTCTAAAACACTTAACATCGCCACATTTTAAAAAAAAAATAAGAGCATGTACGTCACAAAATGCTTATTCACGAAGTGTATGATTTACTAAAGCAACATCATGTTCTTTTTAACACACGTGCAGTAGCACACACGCACACAGGCAGCATGAACACACATACATGCACACACACACACACACACACGCACGCACGCACACATACACAAACAGTAAGACGGACACACAGACATACACAAACGCACACTTTATTTTAATCAAAAAAGTCAGTGGATAGTCTTTAACTGTACCTCACAGCATTTTCATATTCAGCAATAAAATGTACTGTGTAATATTTCCTTTGACTGTTAATTCAATAGCACACATAAAAACAGACGATTAAAACGACAGGAATCTCAAATGTGTCTAAAACTAGAAATAGTAATCACGGATTCTGTTCTTTATCAACATCAGCAGACACACAAAAGAGAGTAACCTTAATAGTACTGAACATAAATCTCCAATGTGTCATCTTAAAGTAGAAACAGTAAGCCAGGAATCTGTCCTTTATCAACATCAGTAGCAACATCAAAAACAGTATGTTTAATAGTACTGAACATAAATCTCCAATGTGTCATCTTAAAGTAGAAACAGTAAGCCAGGAATCTGTCTGTTGTTACACTCGTGTCTTACTGTTACATACATAAATCGTTTATTATTGAACAAGTAGGTAATTTTTGCACGAGTTTTAAATGGTAAAAATACATATTCTGTTTTATGCAACAGATGCTTTTTATTTTTATTGAATTGTGATTACACGTGATTTATTACATTTTATGATTATACTAAAGCAAAAATGATTTGTGTCACACACACACACACACACACACACACACACACACACACACAACACACGGACACACACAGACACACACATGGATAGGCAAATCCACACATACATACATGCACACACACGCATGCACGCACGCACACACATGCATGCACAAACTCACACGCGCGCGCCTTGTAAAGCAAAGTATCTGGTTCGTTTTAAACCGTACGCCACAGCCTTTTTTTCAATATTCTGCAACATAAATGTACTGTATAATCGTTTCGTTTGACTGTTAATTAAATAGCACACACGAAGGTGAGCAGTTCAGTGTTCCGACTTCTTCACTGACAGAAGATTAAAACAATTATAAAACAGGAATTTCAAATGTCTAACACTAGAAACAGCAAGCACGGGATCTGTTATGCGTCAACATCAGTAGCGACATCCCAAACAGTAACTATGACTGTTATGAATATAAATCTCTAAGGTGTCGTCTTAAACTAGACATAGCAAGCACGGGATCTGTTCTGCGTCAACATCAGTAGCGACATCCCAGACAGTAACTATGACTGTTATGAATATAAATCTCTAAGGTGTCGTCTTAAACTAGAAATAGCAAGCACGGGATCTGTTCTGCGTCAACATCAGTAGCGACATCCCAGACAGTAACAGACAGTAACTATGACAGTTATGAATATAAATCTCTAAAGTGTCGTCTGAAACTAGAAATAGCAAGCTCGGGATTTGTTCTGCATCAACATCAGTAGCGACATCCCAGACAGTAACTATGACAGTTATGAATATAAATCTCTAATGTGTCGTCTTAAACTAGAAACAGTAAGCCAGGAATCTGTCCGACGTTAACACCGGTGCCATAAGATCTCTTATTGCTGTGTCTTGATATCTGGTAATCAAAGAAAGAACAACTGAAGTCGCCGTCATCTACTCTGGATCTGCCAGACTCGCCTTTGTGTGTGTTTGGTCCTGTGATGTTTACAATCAAATTGTATTTCTCATCTTTGACCAGCTGTAGAGCACGTGCAAAGTACACGTCATACGTCTCAGTGTCAGCTACAACAGTTTGTGATGTCTGTGATCCTTCCACCAATTCATCTGTCGAGGTTTTAGTTACGAACGCTTTGATATCATATGTCTGTGACGTGTGGTCTTTCGCACCGTATAACTGGAATCCTGTAAGTGATGGATATGTATTAGTGCAAAACATGATTCCATTATCGTAGGCCCCTGAGCACCTCCAACCCGACCAACGACCCCAATATCTATCTAAACGTGTTATAATCCTTTCTTTTCCGCTGCATGCAGTGGCCGACTTGTTCCTCTGTTTTGAGTTGAAAGGTGACACATCTTTGTCTGGACACATCAAATACTTCATTATCTTATTCTCTTCAGACTCAGTCAAGAGTTCTGTCGGCGAAACTTTGTTAACAAAATATTTCTGAGACAGCAATGGATACCGCACGTGCAGCATGGCATCCCCAAGAGCGTCTCGTCTGTTTTGAGGAATTACCTCCCTTCCCTGACTCCTGCACGCGCTCTCACTCCAAGATAGAACAGATTCAAACACCGTCTCCTCGGTGGCTATCAGCTGGTCTGACTGTATGACGTCACTCAAACAGCCCCGACACAGGTGAACAACATCACGTGACATCAAAGAGGCGTTCCCGTTGTTTCTAATACAGCTCAGAGCTTTTTCTTTGAGGTCTTCTTCATCGTAGATATGAGCCTGTTCCAAGATAAAACACGCATTCTTTGACGTCATCGATGTCTCTAAATATGTCAGACATTTTTCTTCTAAAGTGCTGACGTCATACTTCTTCGATACATATAACAAGCCAATCACATTGCTACCATCCGTGATGACGTCATCAGTGTACAGGAACCTGCAGAATAAAAAAATTATCTTTGATTTGATGTAGACAACCAACATACCAGCATACCATATTAAAAAAACAAAACACAGAAGCAAACTGTGTGTGTGTGTGTGTGCGTGTGCGTGTGCGTGTGTGTGTGTGTGTTTATAGAGAGAGAGAGAGAGAGAGAGAGAGAGAGAGAGAGAGAGAGAGAGAGAGAGAGAGAGGAAGACAGAGGGAGAGACAGACATCAAGAGAGAGAGAGAGAGAGAGAGAGAGAGAGAGAGAGGAAGAGAGAGAGAGAGAGAGAGAGAGAGAGAGAGAGAGAGAGAGTGTGTGTGTATCAGAGAGACAGGGACAGGCAGACAGAGAGGGAGAGAGACACACGCACAGAGATAGAGAGAGAGAGAGAGAGAGAGAGAGAGAGAGAGAGAGAGAGAGAGAGAGAGAGAGTTTGTGTGTGTGTGTGTGTGTGTGTGTGTGTGGTATACATCTATGTCCCCACATTCAAAACGACATGTTTATAGTATTATTAATATTGCTATTAAATATCATACTATTTAGTTTGTATTTGTTTTTATTTATATATACTCTTCAAAAAAAGTAACGCAAAAATGAAATTTTCCTAATAAATATGGATGTGTGGAAACATTGTGTTCCGAACGCTAAGTATGTTGTGTAATGGAGCGTACCAAATGCATTTTCACCAGCAAAGTTGTTCGGAATTTGATGACCTTGAAGACAGGTGTAAAAAAATTAACAATCGCAAAACCGCACCTGCGGTCAATTCAGCGATTTGAACGGTCGGCATGGTGTGCACGTGCAAGAGGCACAAGAAGCCCTATACAAGTGCAGGATTCAGGACTTAGCTGTACTCAGTTTAAAACTGTCAGCGTAGCTTTCACAATGCTAAGACTGAATGAAGCACAGAGGAACAACGCCGTCGGACAAATGGAAGCAGGCGAATCCCAATCAGAGGTTGCGAGGCTTTTCAATGTGTACTCTAGCACCATTTCAAGATTATGGATCCGCTACCAGGCGCATGGATCAACACGTTACCTTCGCAGATCCGGTAGACCTGTCACCACTCCTGCCCAGGATCGCTACATCCGGTTGCGCCACCTATGCCAAAGGACGACCACGGCTACCTCCACTCAATCTGCAATACCGGGACTGCGTAGGATCTCTGGCCAGACTGTCCGGAACCGTCTACGAGAGGCAGGATTGCGACCCAGACGTCCTGTTAGAGGCGTGATTTTAACCCAGCAGCATCGACAGCTTCGACTACAATGGTGTCAAGCACACAGGGTATGGCCTCAAAGACGATGGAGACACGTGTGGTTCAGCGACGAATCGCGATTCATGCTCCGCAGACAGGATGGAAGGGCACGTGTCTACCGCCGAAAAGGTGAACGTTTTGCACACAATTGCATACAGGAAGTGGACAGATTTGGTGGAGGAAGTGTGATGATGTGGGCAGCCATCTCTTACAACGCCAGGACAGACTTGGTGCACATCAGGGGGAACTTGACAGCACAGCGCTATGTGGACGAGATCTT
The DNA here is from genome assembly GCF_016097555.1 of Gigantopelta aegis. Lineage (NCBI taxonomy): Eukaryota > Metazoa > Mollusca > Gastropoda > Neomphalida > Peltospiridae > Gigantopelta > Gigantopelta aegis. The sequence goes on from NW_024535907.1 coordinate 9,431, forward strand.
GCGCCATACGTCGTCCCCAACATGGCCAACGGCAACACTGTTTTCCAGTAGGACAATGCCCGTCCTCATACAGCGCGCATCACCACAGCCTTCCTAGCAAACAACAACATCAATGTTCTCCCATGGCCCTCCAAATCCCCAGATTTAAACCCAATCGAGCATTTGTGGGATGAACTGGATAGACGTTTGCGACGACAACAACCCCAACCTCAGACACTACAACAGCTGGCTGCCGCTTTGGAGGCCGAGTGGGCTACAATTCCGCAGGATGTCATCCGTCATCTGATTGCTTCGATGGGCAGGAGGTGCCAGGCAGTACTTGACTCTCATGGGGGTCACACTCGTTACTGACTGTACGTGACGTCAAACGGGACCTTGGGAACTTGGATGGCTGTTACAACAGCCTCTGTCAATGTTGTTTATCTGTGTCAAATTGCAAGTTTCTGCCATGTTTCTTTCATATATTAAACGATTTAGAAACATACAATGAAAATCTGACTTTGCGTTACTTTTTTTGAAGAGTATATAATGCACCAACCGATCAATGTTCTATTATAATACATCATTCGCACTAATGTATGTATTCTTATGGGTTTTTTATATATAATTGGATGTGGTTCTTACGTCAAAAATGTCTCAAAGATATCAGGATCTACTTCCGGGATCACAATGCTGCCCTGCTCCGCCATGGGTCCAGTCAACATCGCCTCAAAGACGCGGCTACGTGAACACAGAATCAGTTTGTGAGCCTCGATGGACTTCTTGTGTTCACCAACTTCGAATCTGACGTCGCACATAATCTTGTGGTCACGTGCGTACACCAGACTTTGAGAGAGAGATTTTCCTCTCTGCCAGCACTCAATGAAACCAGAATCAGT
>NW_024535908.1:0-10571 GCF_016097555.1 Gigantopelta aegis
ATACTACCCCCTCACTTTCAATAGACTCCCCCACCCCAACATTTTATTTTATTATTTTTTTTTTTTTTTAAATTATCATAAATACTATCTAAATCTGCTACATGTATGTTTGGGTTGTTTAGCCACTGTTCCCAATGAATTCGATAAATCCTGTGAGAAGTTATGGATTTTTAAAAAAATAACCATGAAAATGTCTTGGACTTAGTTTTTTCCCCATTCATTTGGAACACATTATTTCCTTTGCAAAAGGACTATCTCCAAACTAATTGTTCACTTATATTTCACTTATAGAAACGAGCAAAAAATGTCTTAATTCCAGTTCACTTATACCACTGATAAACCACTTATAGGTGAAATATATGTGAAGTATCAGTGAAGTATCAGTTAACCATTTTTTTCACTTATACTTATACACACTGATACTTCACTTATACCAATATATAGGTAACTTATAAGTGGTGTATAAGTAAAGTATATTCCACTTATAAGTTTGTATAGGTTATTTCCGTAAGGGAGGATACAGTTGCATGTGCAAAAATTATGCAAGCAGTGGTTTAGATTGTGGGATTGCGAAGTTTATGTGGGTGTATTCTTACATAGCTGCACTGCTTGAACCAACCGATATACGGCACTTGCCCTATTTATGAAACCAAAGCCATACACGAAATTTAAAAAAAAAAAAAAAAAAAAAAAAATCACAACTGGCATAGCCAGGGGCGAGTTGGTGGGGACCACATCTTTGGGCCTCCAGTTATGTATACTTCATTCTGACAAGACATATTAGGGCTGTTTACGTTTGGGGGGCATCCCCTCTTTATAAAATCAGGCTGTCCAGCACACCCTTTTGAAAAAGTTGGACACAATTAGGAATGAAAATATAGAAAATGTAGGACAAAAGTAGGACTGAAACAGTACGTAGCGACATTATTCATGCTCAAAACACCTTTTTATGTGGTGCTCAGTTTGTACATGTATTTTGTGTTCTATCAAAAATAATGTGAAACAGTCACGTTATACAGTTATTTCAAATTACTGTACACTATATTAATCAATATACATATTTACATGCATAGGAATGCTGATGTACAGTAAAACAGAGTTAACATGATTAATTTAAGTTTTCCATAATGTATTATAGATTCTGAAGTCATACATACACATTGTACATTATAATTATGTTAATCATTGGAAAATATGTTGACTTTGAGGGTGTAATTTTAATACGTTAAGATTATATGGTGCCACAAATTGGAAGATGTATCTTGCTGCCAAGAAAAATTAAAATAATTCCCATAACTGATGACTTTTATAATAACACAAGGAATATGCACACTTTAACAGCAATTCGTGGCATTTTCAAACAAAAAAGTACGAAAAACTAAGTATTCTGAAGAAAAAGTAGGAAAAATAGGACAAAAAAAAGTAAAGTTTGTTTTATTTAACGACGCCACTAGAGCACATTGATTTTTTATCTTATTATTGGCTATTGGACGTCAAACATATGGTCATTTTGACACTGTTTTGAAGAGGAAACCCGCTGTCGCCACATAGGCTACTCTTGAAAAATAGGACAAAGACCAAAAAGTACAAAAAATATTTGCCAATTAAGCCAGTACAACACAGTGTTTAAATAAATTATAAACTCATGTGTTGTACAGGGCTTCTAGATTATGGTAGCCCCACTCCCATGGCTAATGATATTCAGTGTTGGGCTAGTAAATAATTACTATAACTAGCCCAACGGCTAGTGGAAAAAAAACCCTTGTCAAATGCTGCATTAATTTACTTATTTTGTAAACATGAATATCCTGCCCACTCTTTCCACCCCAATCTAAGGATTTTTAAGCTCAATCTTCCTCTTTAGGTATCTGATTATTACTACGGTATTAGTAAAATTGTATTTATTTAAAGTAGGGCTAGTGAATTTTTAATCATGGCTAGTACTTTTTTAAAATCACAGATCCCATGGCTAGTGGATTTTTATAAAATTCTAGAAGCCCTGGTGTTGTAGCAACAACTGTTGGGAATCAAACTTGAAGCTTCTGGCCCCCACAACCCAATCTCACCCCCCCCGCCCTCACCCATTAGTTATCCTACTGTCAACAACTGTTGGGAATCAAACTTGAAGCTTCTGGCCCCCACAACCCAATCTCACCCCCCCCCCCCCCCCCTCCCCCATTAGTTATCCTACTGTCACACAAAATGTACTCACAAAGCTAGAAGCCCTGGTGTTGTAGCAACAACTGTTGGGAATCAAACTTGAAGCTTCTGGCCCCCACAACCCAATCTCACCCCCCCCCCCCCCCTCCCCCATTAGTTATCCTACTGTCACACAAAATGTACTCACAAAGCTTTATCTGTTCTAGAGGCATAGGCAGATAAAAAATAGTAATAAATGTCAGGCCTCGAAATTCGGTGTTAAAAGGGCAGGCTATAATAGCCTTTAAAAATCTAGGAAATGAAGGGCACCAAGGCTAACCTAAAAGGCACAAAGGCTACGTTCATACATTTTCAAAGGGCACCAAGGCAGTCTTTTTTAGGAAGTCAATTTTAACCAGAAAAAAACTTTTATCTGTAATTCTGTTAAATTGGTCATTCATCAATAAATCAAAGTATTGTAGTGGTGTCATTAAACAAAACAGTATTTTAATTTTTTTGTGGTGTCCTTAAAGACAACTTTGGTGGAGAGATTATGACGTATCTGGTCTCCTTGAACAAACACTGCTGCTGTTCCATCTCATTACAGCAGGTAATGGATCAAAGTCCACTAGTTTCAGACCATCTGAGCAGATGGAGTATGACTGAAAGAAAATTATATTTGAATGGCTGGACAGTTATGTTAAAGTCTTAACATTAAAGAAATAAAATAAAATAATCTATAATAAAAGTAGATATGTTAATTTTATCTATTAGTTTGTGAAGATATCTCCAGAGAATCACTGTAGAATACAGGTATTAAGTTTCAGAATTAACCAATCAAGATTTCTATTTCAATTTTACAATCTCATTAATTTAAAAAACAAAACAAAAAAACTAACGTTTTTACAAGTTTAGACATCTTTATTATTTTGTGGAGACTACCAAGAGAATATGTGTATTACGTTTCAGAACAATGCTATATTAACGTATGTTTTTGGTATTGTCATACTGTTTTTGTTATCTTCAAAATTTCATAAACTCTGGTCTCTTCTTTTTTTTAAAAGTTAAAGTGGTCATCTCTCCTTCCCATATTAGGCTGGTTTTCCGTTGACTGCGGCTGCCGGTAAATGGGAAGAAATATCGAAACAAAATATAATTTAAAGACTCTTGGGAAATAAGTGCATTTTTGTGTAGGCTAATTCCACTCTAGTGTATGCTATAGTTAAAAAAATAATAATAACTTGACCCCAAAAATAGGGGGGGGCCCCCCCCTAAATCCGCGCCTGGTGTGTGTGTGTGTGTGTTAAATGGCGGTTGAGGGGTGTGTGGGGGCAGCAGCGATGGTTTTTATACACCCCCACCCCACTTTTTGGCACTTTCTTACGCCGTGCCCTGGACCCAATCACTGGCGTTGTTAGAGACTGGACCCAGACTAGACATGCCTGGACGTTGAATGGATATGAGCATAACTAATTTGTTTGAAATTGGAATCATTAACATGTGCTCTTATTAGGTACCAAGGTAATTGGTTACACACGAGATCGCATGACAGTACGGTAACGTGTGTGGCAATTAAACGGCTTTTATTACAAACTGCTAAATACTGTAGGCCTATAGAGGAAAATATATCGTATTATCGTAACTCCAGTCATCTCATACATTGTAGGTTTATTTTCCAAAAACAACAACGTGCGATCTCAACAAAACAATCAAGGATTTCTCGATACCACATGCACATACTACAAGTCATCGCGTTTTTTCCGCATGCAAAGGTGAAGGTCATTTGAAGAAGACATGGTAGGCCTACAATTTTCGTTGTTGGCTACTGCTTAGGCCTATAGTACCCAAAATGTGTTAATATACACGGGTGTAGCCTGTAGGAAGATACCAAAAAGTGGGGTGGGTGGGCACACAGACGCACGTATAAAATTAATATATAAACCATCGATGCTGCTACTAAGTACCCCCTCGGCCTTCCCCGCTTCCTATGCCAGTGACGTATAGGCCTATCAACTGCTGAGCATGGGTAATAATGAAATAAACGGAATATTCAAGAATAACCACAGACATTAAACAGTTCACATTTATTTCAGTGTTTCAGTTAATTGGGAATAAATTAATTTGGGTGATTTTAGCATGGGTCCGTTCAATAGGCTAATAAACATTAAAACTATACGTCAGGGAACGCCTTTTCTATTACTATGAAATTTACTACAAGTTATTCATTTCTAAGCCGATTGATTTGTAAATTGCACACAAAATTAGTATTGTTTTGTTATTTCCAATACACGTTTACTTTTCTTGTTACGTCAAACAAAACTGAAATTAATAGCAAAAAACAGTTTTTATAGAATGATGGGACAGACTTTTTTTTTTTAATTTCAAAATTTGTCATGAAGAATATCGATAACAACAGCCCCAAGTTCAGCCAGCAAACGTTTGTCTAACGTTCGTGAACTATTTGATTGGTTCTCAACGTGGCCATTTGGTTTATTGTGAAGGGCACAAACCAGTCTAGCTCGGTCTGGTTGAACGCAGCTGACATTTAAATAGCTAATAATAATAATTTTTACCTGAAATAATGAAAAAGTTTGGACAACTTTTGTCTTCTTTAGTCTTCTTTTTCTTCTAGGCATGGTTTAGCCTATTTTGAAAAAAAATATTGCCCCGGCATTCTTTTTCGGCTATTTACGTGTTTTTTTCGTAAATGTACAACGTTAAAACTTTCGGCGGTTTTTTTTCCCGTAACGCTGTACGTTTCAACCGTAATTTTTCATTTGTTACGTTCGATATGCAATTATAATACATGACCAAGAAACTGTATACAAACACTACCGAGGAACATTGAATTCGTGCATGTTTAATGTTTTAAAATAAAAGTTAGGGTTATACAAGTGTTAAAAAAATAAACATACACAAAAGGGGCACCACGGCAGGTAATTAAAAGGGCACGGTTATTCATAGCCGTAAAGTAACTGGTATTTTTGAGGCATCACGGCAAAGGCACAAGGCAGTACGGCAAATGCCGTGGAGCCGTCGTGAATTTCGAAGCCTGAAATATTATTAGACAACCCATGCCTACAGAACAATAATAATACAAATTAAAAATTTAATTAAAAAAATGTATATATAAAATTTAAAAAAAAGAGGCAAAATTATATACATACACACACACACACACACACACACACACACACATATATACATACACATACATATATATACATACACATACACACATGCATATATATACATACACATACACATACATATACATATATATACATACACATACACACATACATATATATACATACACATACACACATACATATATATATACATACACACATACATATATATACATACACATACACACACACACATACACACATACATACATATACATACACATACACACATACATATATATACATACACATACATATACACACACACACACACACACACACATATATATACATATACACAACATGAAACTAAACCACAGATTGCAGTTCGCACAATTTGTTTAATGTTTATTATGAGAATACTTCCTAACATTTTCTTTTTTCTCAAAGAGAGGGTCTTTACATATTAATCCCCATGCAATTTGGTACAGGTAAATATATACTCTTCAAAAGAAGAACCGCAAAACCACATTGTCGTAACATTTGGAGAATTGATTTAATTATTGAATGGTGAGTCCGATAATTACCAAATGTTGCAGGATTGTTCACAATTCACTCTAGTCCATTGTGAGTAAGTGATAGGACACACCACCAAGGTCAAGGTCATCTGGAGTCAATACCGGGTGTGGCCTCCACGTGTGTTGACAACTGCCTGGCACCGCCTGCCCATTGAAGCAACCAGAGTACGGATGACGTCCCGGGGGATGGTGGCCCACTCGGCCTGCAAGGATGCTGCCAGCTCGGGCAGGGTCTGGGGCTGTGGTTGTCGCTGTCGGAGGCGTCGGTCCAACTCGTCCCATAGATGCTCAATTGGGTTCAAATCTGGTGATATCGATGGCCAAGGAAGGACATTAATGTTGTTGTTCTGTAGGAAAGCCGTTGTGAGACGTGCTGTGTGAGGCCTGGCGTTGTCATGTTGGAACACTGCGTTGGCGTTGGCCATAACTGGAACGATGTGTGGCCGGAGGATCTGGTCAATGTAGCCCTGTGCATTCAGGTTGCCCTGCACGTGGACCAGGTCAGTTCTGCCAGTGTGTGAGATGGCTGCCCACACCATGACACTACCCCCGCCGAATCTGTCCACTTCCTGCACGCAGTTTGCCGCATAACGTTCACCACGACGCCTATACACGCGACATCTTCCATCATGACGTCGGAGCAGAAATCGGGACTCGTCACTGAACCACACCTGTCTCCATCGCAGTTGAGGCCATTGTCGATGAATCTGGCACCACTGCAGTCGGAGTCGACGGTGTTGTGGTGTTAAGATGACACCTCGGACTGGATGTCTGGCATGAATTCCTACCTCACGTAGGCGGTTCCGTACGGTCTGGTCGGATATCCTGCGCAAACCTGGTATTGCTGCGACTGTGGAGGTGGCAGTAGTCAATCGTTCCCGAAGGTGGCGTACCCGGATGTAGCGGTCCTGCCCGGGGGTAGTGACCCGTGGTCGACCGGATCTAGGGAGGTCACGTGTTGATCCATGTTGCTGGTAACGGTCCCACAGTCTGGAGATGGTGCTTGGGGACACATGGAATGCCCTGGCAACGGCCGTTCTGGATTCGCCTGCGTCTAGTCGGCCGATGGCATTGTTTCTCTGCGGTTCACTGAGACGTGGCATGTCCTGGATTGTCAACTGTCGGCCAGATACAGAGGCCAGGCAAGCGAACACCCTGCACTTTTATACTGTCGGTGTTCATGTTGCACGTGCAGACAACGCACGTGCAGTGGTGACATGGTTTGCACGTGGCTGCGTTTTTGCGAATATTCACATTTTGGAACTTTATTGTACAGTAGCTGCATTTTATCGAATGTAACCGTGGGAATGTGTTTGGGACATGCAATGACCTTATATTCACAAAGCATGAACCGGTAAGAAACATAAAATCGGAGTTATAACCCATTTGTACCCTTTTGCGTTTCTTTTTTTGAAGAGTATATTAATAAAACATTTATCTTTCTGTGGCATCCATCTCCAAATCCTTGAAACTTGTACAGTCAACTGAGCAATTAAGGATTACCATTTGATGGGTGGTGTCAAACTGAATCCCAAGTCTTGGAAGTTTTAATTACTCCTTAGCAGCAATATGTCAAACACAAAAAACAATAAAATATTGTATTAAATGAAATTTTTGAAAGTGTTTCATTCTCAGCAGCAATTTCACTCCCTGCCGCAGTTTCTCTTTCACATATCAGTTGAAACTGTTCTATTATTTCTATCATTCTGTTCTCAATATCAAGATACAATATCAAGATACAATGTAATTTGTTTAACAGTTTGTCTTCAGAATCTCATTTTCGACATCTAATCAGTGACTCCACATCCATTGGTCCAGTTGCTGAAATATATAAAAACAAACATGTTAAGTATTTCACATCCATTTGAAGAAGTACATTAGTCTGTAACTTAATTACATATCGTTGTATTAATTTAAAGTTAATTTAATTTTAGGAAAACATTTTTTTAACAGGAAACAAAATCAGTGTGACTAAAAGTATAGAATTAAAAAGCATAGCAGTAAATTAAGAAAAGTAGTAAACAATGTATTTAACTTTAATGATGTTATTTGATTTCTATTAGAACGTTGCACAAAGCTACATATATAAGATGACATGTGGAAGAAAAAAAATGCCTATGCTTTGCTAAAATTTGGGGTATAAAATAATGATGAAAAACTACTATCTCCAAAAGAAAATCATATTTAGGGTAGGTAATAAAAACAAAACAGATGTAAGTGCCTCATATAGGTGGTTATGGGTTTGAAATGTTTCGAAATTAGGGTTAGGACATTACATTTCAAGCACACATGCATGACCATTTATAAACTGCAGTTCTTTTACTATCATTTATCTAAACATTAAAAGATATATCTATTAATTTCCAAGATTTTAGGGTACATAAGTTTAACCTCAGTACCCTCTGGCAGAAACCATTAAGTTGAACATTTTGAGAATAACAATAAAGGAATAATAAAATGTCCTACCAGTATTTATTATAAATTACCCAAGATTGGTAATTGATCTGCTGTTACGTGAGGAATTGTTTTAATATATATTATGGTAAAATTGGGGTTGTTTTAATTGAGGGGTGGGGTGGAGGAGGACTAATGGATAAGTTAAAGTTTGTTTTGTTTAACCTTTAGACTACTGGATTAATTTTTAACAAAAACCACGTTGAGTGGGTACAAGTTTATAATTTTTACTCACATATATTCACTTAAATGTTTCATAAATACATGAAATAAAGTTCATATATGAATCGGTAAGTATTATTTTCGTGTCTTTTTTTGTAATTTTTATTATTTTACATCGGCTAATGGTGATTAAAATTAGGCAAAAAATCGAAAAAGTTGCGTTTACTTACGGGCATTTGTGGCCAGCTGTCCAGTATTTATGTCCATTATTCCCGATAACAGTGGTTTTCTGACCAGAATTTTTTTAAAAACCCGAAACTACGATTCATATTGCAATATTTGGTAATTTTCGTTGTTGGTAAAACGATCAAATTTATTATCAAATTAGCTGTTACAATCAGCTATCGATCCCTGAAAATTACCGCGACGTGCCGCCATTGTTGTCAAGCGAAAATACTTGCCGAAAACCACTTTTTGAACTCAAAATTTCAAGGTATTTTCAATTGAAAAAATCAAAACAAAAACCACCATTTTGAAAAAAAATCTTTTTTCTTTAATTATATTTCCGTTTCCGGTGAGTGTCGTGTGCAAAACGGCGGGAAATATGAATTGGGGAATGCACTGTATACAGTGTACAGTATATCGACTGACGTGACGTCGGGCGAGATATCTCGCCTGCAGTAGTCAGAAGGTTAAAGACACCACTAAAGCACACTGAATTATTAATCATCAGCTATTGGATGTCAAACATTTTGTACTTTTGACATGTATAGTCTAGAGTGCAAACCTGCTACATTAGTAGCCAGGTATCTTTTATATATATACACCACCCAACAGACAGAATAGCACATACCACAGCCTTTGATATACTAGTCGTGATGCAATGGCTTAAATCGAATCAAACCAAGAAACCGTAACCGGCAGATCTGTTCTGATTGCAAAAAATCACAATTATTTTTTCTTTCTTTTCTTTTTTGCTTCAAAACATTTCAGCCTAATTTATAACTTTCCAAGCAATACTTCCTTATCCCCCTAAAGCTCACAACCATATAGGTTACTCCCTCACTCCCCCTACCCCCCCCCCCCCACAAAAGCACATACACACTCACGCCTACACACATGCAAACAAAAAGAAAAGGGAAAAAAGCTAAGACTCCCAAACGTTCCAGCATGCTTGTTAATACTATCACTAACCCTAAACCTAACTTAAGCCTGAATTAACTGAATGCTGGAACGATCGGAAGTCTTGCCAAAACTTTTATTTTGGCCATTCGTCTGACTGTGTGCAGTTTAATGACAGATTCTTAACGACAATATATACATCGAAGACTGATTAAATGAGTCAGTAAATTCCATTACATTGGAGGGAAAGTGATTCTTAAACTCTTACCTTCGTAGAATTTATATATCAGTTGAATTTTGATGGATTTCGGCAAAACTTCACTTTCAATACCATGCGACGGTTTTGCTGGAAAACACTGATTTTACGTCAATCCTAGGCTCCGCATAGTTGTCATCGCTGTTAACACATGTCAGCAGAAATATATATTTACTATGATTATAATTCAGTTGGAGGAGACAATTATTTTAACTAATTTTAATGCTAAATATACAAAAACGTTACACATCGAAAAAAAGTATGTTGTCTAACCTATTGGCGTCCAAGCAAAGTTGGGCCCGCGGTTTACATGATTGGTCCAGCGTGGCTGTCAGTCACGCCGTACGGAGGGGTCAATTGCCGCTACGCCTTGATTTGAAGTGCTTTAGAAAAACAATTATCACAAGTACGAGCATGGCAGTCGACTACCTCTTGCAAACAACTTGTGTACCAGTATATCAAGCACACCTAATCGCTATGACAGGTAAAACACTTCCTAAATATGTACCAGTCGTCTGCTCACGATTGGTCTTTAGTAATTTTACCACATCTACTGGGATTAGCCCGTCAGGAAGGCGTTTACGCATTACGGGATTCCTGTGCCGAGCAATCAAATGCAAGCTTCAAGGCTGATCAAAGAAGATGCCCATTGACAGAATCAACTGTACTATTTAACTGAATAAATGATAGGTGAAGCATTTTTTAAAAGTACAGTTAAGTTGGCAATCA
>NW_024535909.1:0-11170 GCF_016097555.1 Gigantopelta aegis
TAGAGGGTAGAGAAATAGTTATACATACCCGACAACATCGCAACCTCGTATTCTCTGACTAGAGGGTGGAGAAATAGTTATACATACCCGACAACATCGCAACCTCGTATTCTCTGACTAGAGGGTGGAGAAATAGTTATGCATAACCCATAACATCATCTGCAAATTGCTTCAATCACAACCTCGTATTCCCAGACAAGAGGGTGAAAAAATAGTTATACATGCCCGACAATATCATCTGCAAATTGCATCAGTCACAACCCTCCTGTGACTTGACAAGAGGGTGGAGAAATAGTTATACATACTCGACAACATCATCTGCAAATTGCATGTTTTTCTCGTCTTTTCTTGTTATTATTTTATATTACACCGTCTGTTGTTGCATCCAGTAAAAGATTTCGAAACGAACATGTAAAGTTGAACAACGTTCGACTTTTGTCACCTTAAGCGAATTAATCTTCCAATGCGCTACATCATTGTCCTTTCTGACTAAAATAAATACAAAACAACAGAAGACTTGTAATCAATTAGTAGTTCTGTGCATCACATTGAAATAGTCCTTAACAAAAAGGCAGTTTTTTTAATTATCATACAATACAAGACTAAACTAGAAAACAAAATGCATAATATACCACCATGTGTTAGTTTAGCTACATATTCACGGGCCGTGATATTCGCTGTCCTGTCTGTGGGATGGTTCATGGAACAGGTCCCTTGCTTCTAATGGAAAAATGTAGCGGATTTCCTCTCTAAGACTATGTGTCAAAATTACTAAATATTTGACATTCAATAGCCGATGATTAATATATCAATGTGCTCTAGTGGTGTCGTTAAACAAAACAAACTTTTCAAACTCCATATGACTGTAACGTACAGTCGCTTTAATGTCCAGATAAGTCAAGACCATTAACATGTTTTCATTATCCCGTGTCCAGGTTCTAACGATTTCAAGCTTAATACTAAAATATAGAAAGAAAAACATAGGCCTACATCCCGTCTTGTTTTGAACTCTTGTCAACTCCTACTGCCTCTGGCCAGTCCACTTACTAATATATAGTTTAAATGCAAGCAAAACACAGGGGCTGATCCAGGAAAATGTGTGGGAGGGACTAAGGGGAAAAGGGGACATGCACAAACTCGTGTAAAGTATATCCCAAAGAATGAGTGTTTTGTTCTTCTTTCTTTTTCAAAAACCTAGAAAAAGGAGACACTTGAATATATTTAAGTGGAATGGGGTCCCTTGTCTCGCCCCTTCCCCCTTGGAACTACCCCTGTAAAGTATTTTTACAATGGCCGATCGACCGCAGGACGCTAATGAGACTACGAATTACACATGAAATTTCGGAAAACTATTTTGTGTTTACCTAAAAGGGTTCGTGCTGGCAGTGTTATTATGTCATTACATTAAATTTTAACAGTGATTTGACCATGCGCGTGTGTGTGTGCGTGTATGTATGTGTGTGTGTGTGGGGGGGGGGGGGGGGGGGGGGGGATATGTCTGTGAGCGTGGACGCGCGCAATAATTTATTAAAAATATTGATAGTTATTTTTAATGGCTTTGAACTGGCATGAACTGTCGGTACGGAAACGTATGACTTTATTAAGCCTGTGGCAGTGTCAGCGGCTTGCATTAGTAAAAAAAAAAAATTCTGTAAAACACTTCACAACGGCTTTCATGGATACGACCATGCTATCTCTCCTTTAATAAGCGTGCGTCTCTTTCTGCCAAGGAACCTTACTTTAATGACAACGTTGGCTTTCCCGCATTGTGAAGACGCGTTTTCATCAAAGTAGATCTTTGTCCATTCATTTGAGGTTAGGAGATGTCACACCCTTATTTCCCTGTCCCATTTCCATGTCGTATGGACAGAGGGTGATCGACGCCAACGCACGAGTATGTTAATTTCAGCGTGTAATTGACAAGATTCTGTTATCGCCGCACATCAAGATTTAGACATAGACAACCGGGCATCGTTATTTCGAATCGACGGAGAAAGCCATTGTCGGAGTGCCAAGTAGCGTGACAAGTGATTCTCCACTTTAATTATTTTATGTTTTTCGATGACATGATATGGCTGACCTGTTTATACCTATATAGTGAGGCGGCATAGCATAAGAATTGTGCACAATGTGATAAAAGCACCAAATTTGGTACACACATAGACAATGATATTATAAACAAATTCAGATATTGAGCCATTTGAAATTTGAGCTAAAAAAAAATGGTGGCCATTTTTCAAAATGGCCGCCAAACAATAGACCTTTGTTTTAATAATGTCAGATACATGACATTATGATAACTATATACTCTTTAAATTGTCATTAAATATTATCAAAATTAATATAAACTGTTTCTGATTCACTTTTGCATGTCTGCTGTGCACATATTTTTAAAATGGCCGCCAAAATGTATCGATTTACAATAATATGTGAAATTTAACTGGTATTTACATACAAAGAATGTTGGAATGTTTACTAATTTTAGTTCTTATTTGAAATACAAATTAGTTAAAAACATTTGACAAATTAAAAACAAATATAAATGATAATTAAATTCAAAATGGACTTCAAAGTATGTTGATCAGAACCACCACTATTCACTAGTCTGTCAATAAGATCCTATTAAGTTGGCATAATGTATTCAGCCACGGCAGCTGTGTTTTGAAGTCAAATAGATCAGGCTCCATAAATGTCTATTCTAATGACAATATGCCCTTGCTATTTTTGAATAGTCCAGTGTGGCAGCTTTCAAAATGGTCCCAAAATAATCTGATTGAAATAGATCAAGGATTATTTTCAACGTATCTCAGCATTTATGTTGGCAATTGTCGCAAACGATAAAACAATTGAATAATATATGTGATATGACTGGAAAAATATGTGAATGACGTTTGTGACCAATGTAGCTGCAAGCAGTATGTAGCTGCAAGATTTTAGAAACTCAGGAATTATGCAGGCCACAATGTCATACACATTATGTCTCCGGTCATAATCCCATATGTTGACTGGTGCGGCTGTCACACATCTCTTAACACCATATGAATATTCGTTGTCTACTGTTACATAACCTCATCTTCTACTCGCAAATATATAGAGTTATTGGCTCTTTTAATATAATTTTGTCTGCACTCCCCTTCGCAGACACATAGAGCTGTACATTCAAGCGCCGCCTTTTTGCACTTGCAGCATTTCACACAGTCCTTGCACTTGCATGACACTACCTCGTCACGAATCAGGGCGGCTTCGGGTAGACTTGTCCAGTGCGGTTCATACTTCCCCTTGTCATTCTATGTCCAGCCCCACTCGGTAGGTGATGGTAACTCTGGCGCCGGTAGCAAAACCTGACCCCATACATGGCCACCTTAGTAGGCCGCTATTTTGAAATGTTCCTCTAGTGCTGCTTTGGTTGGGGGGATCAGATTGACATTGTTCCTTTTTGCGAACAGTTTCTTTCGTGTTTTGTCTATGTCTTTGGATGAACTGGTTCTGTCATACAATAAGATAACAAAGCGTTCGATTGTGTGTATGACATCATCTGGTATATCACTTGGTGCTGATGACAACTTCAGTAGTGCCTCTGTGAGTTCTGGTAATACGGTCCATATTGCCCAAGCAGTCTTTTTGCCATGACCAGTGAAACACGACACTGTGTCGCAGCCAGTCAGAGTGTGGAACATTGGCAGAGCTCTTGCTTTCTCTTCGCCAATACCAGCTGCAAATATGTGAGCTGCAAGATACCGAAAGTTCTTCCCTGTTCCGAATGCTAGCCACAATTCATCATCCGGCTGCAGCGTTTGGACTACTGATAGGCTAGCACCACGACATCAGTATCAACAGTACGGATGAGTATCTTGTGGTGGTCATGTCGGGCTGCATGGTATGCATATAACATCATGCGACTGTCTGCCTCTTCATGAGTGCATGTGGTGAGCAATTCCAGGTCGTGGGGTAGTGGGGGCTTGTTGAAAACGTCATCTCCATCGGTGATAACAAGCTGCTTGTCCAACAAATCGAACCACTGAAGTAGAGTGTCTGATAGAAATGTGAACAACTCTGTCTTGTTGCTGTCCACTCTCAGGAAGTTCTGCCGGTTTTCCGGTATTGCTGCGGCGGCGGCCACACGTCTTCATATCCCTTTTCCCACGTTTTGTCCTCGCACTGCCAGGCGTGATACAGTTTCAAACTTTGTGTGGATATACGGGATGAAAATGTGTTTGGCATAGTCATCAAATGTTTTGGCTGTAGCTGGACTAAGCAGTTGTACGATGACGGCTCCATCAAGAACAATGCAGGTTGACGAGGGAGCCGTTGGTGCAGCATCAGAAATATCTTGACAAGATGACAAGATCACTCTCTGTGCAGATTCGAATTCCTCCATTATGAGAGAAGGATGGTGGGCATGCTTGATTTTCATGTCGAAAGAATTCTTGAAGGTTTCCATCTCTTGTTTGGCAATCAATGCACATTCGGAAGAAGAGTTGCATGTCATTCTTGAGGGAAGACAACTGTTGCTTTCCTGAAGAACCAAACACATTGAGCTTATTTCTATGAAGGGTATCATAAATTGGTTCGGTCCTTTCAACTAGACAGTCTGTGGTGAACGCTTGAAACTGCTCTTGGCCGATCCTCTTTGCATTGCGGACTGTGTCAGATGCATCAGGGCATGCAAGTTCCTTTGTGTCAAGAACAAACAGTTCTGTACTTTCTTCATTAAATGGGTTACCGATATCTTCTATACCACTGACAAGAGAATGTACATCTTTGGCAAATGCAGACTGCACACTTTGTGTCTGATCATGGTGACGTGTATCTACTTGTCTTCCACAATGATGTTGCCCTTCTTCAAATTCTTCTATCACCCTGGCAATGTCTGGTCCAGCAACCATCCAACGCCGCAGGTCGCTGGGGTTGTCAGTAAGGCCGATTGCCCCACCATCCCCTTTGATACTAGCATTATTTTGCTTATGCGTCTGGTCGATTGAGAGTGATGAGAACACCTTCTTCGTCTTCTGTACTGTGAATCTTCCTGCACTGAATTCCCTGGCTATAGCTGGGTCTTTTGTAGGGAGATCTGCCATGGCCCAATATATATATATATATATATATATATATATATATATATATATATATATATATATATATACGGTGTTGTTGATAGGCATTCAGTACGTCATGGCATGTCTGTAAAATCTAGTAGATTATGATGATTATGGTATTGTGACATTGATGCCAATCTCGATCTAATATAGCCTATCATGTCACAAACACCACACATGTTTTCTTTGAAACCACTCTCAATACTATTCAGAATAAAATACGGATTTAAATCAACAATTGCATCATTAAAACCCTCTAAAATATTCTCAAGGCAAGTATATGTTCGGTGTTACCCATTTATAGTCACTGTTGCAGAGGATTTTATCCTCATCTACACTACATACTTATATATATTAGTCATCTTAATGGGTTTTCATCTGTAAATTTATCATTCCTAAAGAGATATTGAACTTTATGAGTGATTTCAAATGCAAAACCATGTTAAAATTATTACTATTTAAGCAGGTATGTAAAATAACAGAAATCTTATGGTGGCATTTTGAAAAATGGCTGCCACAACTAATAGAGGCAACAATCGGGATGGCTCAATACCCAAAAACTTTCTAAATATAATTGTCTACAAGTGTACCAAATTTGGTGCTTTTATCACAAAATGCACAATTGTTATGAATATTTAAGCTATGCCGCCTCACTAATATGTCTTCGTACCAATGTGCGATGAGTTGAACAAAAAGAGTTATCTGTTTATATCTGTATGTCTTCGTACTATTGTGCGATGATTTGGGAAAAACGAGTTATCTGTTTATACCTATATGTCTTCGTACTATTGTGCGATAAGTTGGGGAAAAAAGAGTTATCTGTTTATACCTATATGTCTTCGTACTATTGTGCGATGAGTTGGGGAAAAAAGAGTTATCTGTTGATGCCTATAATGTTGAGTGAAAAAAAGGTTATCGTACCAATGTGCGATGAGTTGAAAAAAGAAAAGAGTACTATCTGTTTATACCTATATGTCTTCGTACTATTGTGCGATAAGTTGATCAGTTGAAAAAAAAAAGAGTTATCTGTTTATACCTATATGTCTTCGTACTATTGTGCGATGAGTTGGGGAAAAAAGAGTTATCTGTTTATACCTATATGTCTTCGTACTATTGTGCGATCAGTTGAAAAAAAAAAGAGTTATCTGTTTATACCTATATGTCTTCGTACTATTGTGAGATGAGTTGGAAAAAAGAGCTATCTGTTTATACCTATATGTCTTCGTACTATTGTGCGATGAGTTGGGGAAAAAAGAGCTATCTGTTTATATCTATATGTCTTCGTACCATTGTGCGATGAGTTAAAAAACATCTCAAAGGTAGTTAACCAACATGTTCGTTAATGATTGAATGAGGTGGTCGTTCTTCGTGTGCGAGGTTTCTGGTGTATCGCGGGCGCGGCATGCACAAAACAGGCGCATCAGGAAATCATTTGTATAGTTATCAATGGCAGTGATTTGATACAAGCCCGCGCCAGAAACCGCGTACATTGATAACAAGGTTACAGAAACACAAAATGAAAAAAAAACCCATCATGCATTAAAATCTTACATCCACGGACCACAAAATGTTGTGCAACATCATACGTTAGCATAACTGCATACTAATGGCAAGTAGTCTTCTTCCAATGTGTTTTGTCTTCAGTGATGCGACCTCTGATCAGGACTGCGGCTGTTCCCCATTGTGTTTGGTCTTCAAAGATGCGACCTCTGATTAGGACTGCGGCTGTTCACCAGTGTGTTTTGTCTTCAATGATGCGACCTCTGATCAGGACTGCGGCTGTTCCCCAGTGTTTTTGGTCTTCAGTGATGCGACCTCTGATTGGGTCAGGTTTCGCAATTGGAACAGCAGTGGTGGGGATGCAAGCAGCATGAACAAATTGGTAATCTGCGGGTCTGTACGGCTGAGGTCATAAGCATACGAGACCGGGGGGGGGGGGGGGGGCAAAACGTCAGATATTCGGGCAAAATGTGTAACCTGATACCTTTTTACCAGGTATTTCAATCATTTTACCCTCTAAATTAGTTGTAATCCATGTAAAAATGAGTAGTCATTCGTTTGCAACCCTATATACTAGTATATAATATAGCTTTGTGC
This sequence comes from Gigantopelta aegis, assembly GCF_016097555.1. Taxonomy (NCBI): domain Eukaryota; kingdom Metazoa; phylum Mollusca; class Gastropoda; order Neomphalida; family Peltospiridae; genus Gigantopelta; species Gigantopelta aegis. The sequence goes on from NW_024535909.1 coordinate 7,194, forward strand.
TAATATGAATAAATGTTGTTATACAGATTCGTGGCATTTTCGTTTACTTCGGGCAAAAGCCAGCCTGCCTCCCCCACCCACACCCCCCACCCCCAGTCGAGGCATGGGATTTTTAATCCAGATACAGACTCCAAACCATGAGTGAGTGCTCCGCAAGGATCAATGGGTAGGTGTAAACCACTTGCACCGACCAGTGATCCATAACTGGTTCAACAAAAGCCATGGTTTGTGCTATCCTGCCTGTAGGAACCGCAAATAAAAGATCCTTTGCTGCTAATCGGAAAGAGCAGCCCATGAAGTGGCAACAGCGGGTTTCTCAAAATCTGTATGGTCCTTAACCATATGTCTGACGCCATATAACCGTAAATAAAATGTGTTGAGTGCATCGTTAAATAAAACATTTCTTTCTTTCTCCAGTCTTATTTAAAGTATTCAACATCTGACATTATATGAACACACATCCCTTTGTGAAAGATCACACTTCTACCAATATCTATTTTTATCAATATCAGAATGCTATTTGTCTATTAATCACAAGTATTTGCTATAATGATGTTTTTTAAATAATTAATCTTCAGTATTTGACATGCTCCTACATGTCATTTCTACCCCTAGAAGTATTAACACCTTTAAAGCACTATTTGCCAAAAGTGCTCGTTAACTTACGGACTTGCGCTAGCGTAATATTGTTCCTTGGATGAACTAGGGCCAGATCAAAGTCATGAACATTTACAAAATTTGCACGTCGTGTACGAATGATATCCCAGAGATGTTTAAAAGTAGTTTGATGATACAATTAATTTGCCTGTTTTATTATATATATATATATATATATATATATATATATATATATATATATATATATATATATGTGTGTGTGTGTGTGTGTGCGCGTGTGTGTGTGTGTGTGTGTGTGTGTGTGATTAACGACACCACTAGAGCACATTGTTTTATTTAAATCACGGACCCTGGTTTCAACCCGTAAAAATCGACACTAAATTTGGCTAATCTACAAACCTGCTACAACCGAGTGAAACAATCTTGAATCAATGACGTTGGAACGAGGAAGTATCCTTAAAAATAGACAAGAACTCGTCTCCATAACTGTTACTTCTTAAAGGTACTTGCCTTTTAAAAACATGAAAAAATGCATTTCATAGTATTAGAAACACTGGGATGACCAGAAACACATCGGATGTACGGACATGGATAATCTAAACAATAAAATGTAAGTAATATCTGATTTCAATAAACAAAAATCGTTCTAATACAATGTAGTGACAAATATGTCATAGTGTTTAAAAACTAGGGTCTGTCACTTTAATCAGCGGCTATTAGATATCCAACATTTGGTAATGTTGACATATAGACTTAGAGAGTAACCCGCTACATTTTTAAATCATCAGCAAGGGATTTTTTTATGCACCATCCTGCAGAAAGGATAGCCAATACTAGGACATTTTATATACCAGTCGTGGTGCACTGGCTGACCTCCATAGAGGTTAATGGGTTACGGTAGTGTGTTTCAAGAAACACGCTGTCACCAAATAGGCTTTACTTTGTACTTAGTAGTAAGACAGGATATCGCGCAAAATGGCTTTCGGTATAACAGACAGTGCTCACTGGTTGCAGTTTTAGTATTTTTGTTTGTAATATTTTATGCTTACGGTATTATTGTATATCACTCATACATACTAGGCGAGTTTGCGGGGGGAGGGGGGGGTGTCAAAACTCTCCCCTGTTCAAGCAAATTTTCTTTTTGGTTTTTTTCAATATATTTCTGAGGCAGCATGACACGACCCCCTGTAACCTTCGCTCACTCCAGTCTAGATCCCCCACCCCCTGCTAAAATTCCTGCACACACGCCTACATATTGTTTGAAATAAAACATGCCTTCGATTGTTGTTGTTGTTGGTTTGTTGTTGGTTTGTTTGGTTGGTGGTTTTCTTCTCTCTTTTTTTTTTCTTCTTTTCTTTTCTTTTTTCTTTTTACTACCATTCATTCTTTTTGTTTCCTCTGAAAACCTTTTACCACTTCCTAATCGCCGAGATTTATTGCGCTCCTGGCTGTTATAAATTACGTAAGGATACCTGTAATTGACACAATATTGGAGTAAATTGTTATTTCGTCAAATTTCCACACTGTAATCGGCACACAAGACAATAGCAATACGTCGTGTGCGACAAAACGGAACAGCGTAAAAACTAATTGGCACCACAGTGCGAATCTCCGTTTTATTGCAATCGGCGAATTATTTTCTTTATACAGAGTGAAATCGACCTGCTGAAGCCTTTGGTGTCCCAGGCGTGGAGATTACTTTAGAGGAGAATTGTTTTTTTTCAGGGTGCCGTACTGTTTTAGCCAATCGTCAAAATCAAAATCAGACATTAGATAATGTAATATCGTTTTAATGTTCAACTGTAATTCACATTCTCACGGGAACTCGCAAAGATGTTTGAACTATATCTCTAGTGTCTTAGTTTTCTATTAAAGTGTGAAAAACTTTAAGTATACTGGTTTTTACAAAGACGGTGCGCACACCTCCAAACGCTGGCTGGGTACTAAATATGGGTGTGTGGCTTATAAAGGTTGTTTCTGTGGGGTGTGTGTATATTACATGTCCTTATTACTACTGTTTGAAAAATCTTGTTGTCAATATATCTCATAGTCAGTTTTATTGGGGGGGTGCAAAATGTCTTTGTTTTGTTCATATATTTATTTCTCTGTATTTAAATTTCCAGTATTTTTTCTAAATAATTCTTTTATTATTTTTTCATTTGTAATTTTTTAAAATTCCTTTCTCTTTCTGTTTTTTTAAATTACATTAGTTTTGTGGATGGTCTTAAATGTGTATAATACACTTGAAAAAAATAATCAAAGGGTCTTTTTTAGGTGTTTCCACCCATTATTGTAATTATTAATTATGCGTTAAATTGTGTATATATTTTAGTGCATTGGCCAATATATTACCTACGGATATGAAAGGTAAATAAATAATTTGGTTTTTAGAAACTGTTGGCCCCGCTCTTTTCGAGGCGAAAAAGGTTAGTTAATAAAAAGAAGCATACATGACAAAGAAAAGTAAATGTGTGCGTCTGGGGGTAGTACCTCTCTGATCTTCGCTAGCCTCCAGTCTCAGCCGCCACACTGACCTGGTCTCTAAAATGAATGTCAAAATTTTCGATCATGATGATATTCAGAATTTGCTTAAAAATATTATTTTCGAGGGTTAAAAATCCCCAAAGGGGAAAGGTGTCATTAGATTACCACGAGCTGCCCCTGATCAAAATCCCTAGGTTGACAGTCTGGTGGGGGTGTGTCGGGGAATTTGTAGTGGGTTGGGGTGGAACCCTCAATTATCACTTATTATCGGTAGTTTTTATCTACCGCATGTTATCAAAATGTGTTTATAAATTGCTGTGCATGGAGAATATTAGAAAAACAAATATCCTCCCACCCAAATCCCGCCATCTCGTCATTTCTATATTATCCAAACACTGATAATAGAGGGTCACTATCTAAAAAAAAAAATTATCGGTATAATGAATCATAGCATATTTTCGTTCGACCACCCCATCGTTGTGTTTTCTCTGTGTTATTATTACGATCGTATGACTGGTGTTTTTGTCTCACGAGTGGCATTTTTAATATCTTCTGTGTTCGCCATCTCGGAATGAACTTGGAAAAAGGATTGTTTTGTGATTTTTTATAATGTTTCCAGGGGGTTTTTTTCCGTCTTCATCATACCTTGAGATCTCATTATCTAGATGATTAGGGTTGGATGTTAAATTGGTTTGATCATGATATGTTGCCCAAACGGATTGTTGGCATCTAACGTAATCCAGCTACGCACCCAGGCTGCAACAAACGTAAGGCTGGAAGACACTAAGTGGCGCACGAGGGAATAAGTATCCGTTTCTAGTTTTGTGTTTAAGGTGGCGAGTTGGCGGTAGAACTTGTCTTTCATCTGTAACTAA
>NW_024535910.1:0-16515 GCF_016097555.1 Gigantopelta aegis
GATTTGATCTGGAGACCTAAAGATATGTTTAACAAGCTTATTGTTATGTATAAATGAGAACAGAAGGCACAATAGTGACAAAAATTTTAATTATGGCTTTGGTAAAAAAAATCTTCAAAGTAAAAAAAGTTTTCCCCTAAAACTACAAATTTGTCTAAAATATGACTTAGCACCCTATAAATATGCCAAAAGGACAATAAAAATCAAGGTCTTTAAAAAGTTAAGCTATCAGAAGTACACACATGAAACATTAACTATGTTTATAGAAGTTAAAGACATTATCCCAATATTGGCACATGTTATTTTTAATATAAAAATAAATTGCTATTAAAATCTAAGTTCAGACTGCCTAGATATATTAACATATTTAAGAGCAGTTGTATATGGCAAGTCAAACACCATGTAAATAAGAACATTCAAATCTGTATAGTATGAATTATAGGCCAAAACCAACTTTTCCTCAGTGCTAATTTTTGTTCAAACTCCATTCAGGGCTATGTACAGTAATTATTGTCAAGGTCAAGGTCATTGTGAACTTGCATGGCCGAGTGACGGCTAATTAATCAAATAGTGTAGTTTAATTTAATTAAATCACAAAAATCATAATCTTTTTTATTATGCACTGAATATGTGCTATAGGTTGGACTATACCAATTCAAATCCCATAGGCGACCATGTTAACGTTTGTGTTTAAAAACACTATATGCAATATATCAACCTGTGACCCATAAATATCAGTACTACAACCCCTACCTCAAAGTATTAACTGCAGAAAATGGTACCTTTCATGGCTCATTTTCGGTATAACCAGATGTTTCTGCAACACCCCTAGTTTCGCACAAAATTTTAGTACTTTTTTTTACAGGTACCCCATACATGTTCCAAGCACAAGGCTACTTGACACGGTGGTACTACATCAAATAAAATTGCATACATTTTTAGCCCAGATGAAACTAATTGTTTTTACAACCAACACACTCACATTTATAACCAATCACAGGACTTGTGGTGTTAACTTCTCTATCAAAAGTTCGGTACACCTCGAACTTCGACCCAGCCGGAAATTAATTGGTATAGTGCAACCTATACTGATAACATACATGTTTCAAAAGGTGGTGAATCATGTGTTTTTATGACAACCAGGATCTGGTGTCTTCTGACATAAACTGACAACCTCACTGAAACTGTTGTTTCTACAGTGCAACCTAATTTAATGTACACACCTCACAAAACACATGTATTTTGTACAGTTTTGTACAAATGCAATATGTCATATTTGAAAAAATAATTTTTTTAAAAATAATACTCCTGAAGATATTTATTGTCAGATGTGTGTGTGTGCTCAGCTATATATGTAGAGACAGCATGGCTATTCAGAGTACCTCAACTCCTTAAACTTATTCCATTGAAACACATGTACTTGACTGACCCCCAGATTATGAAGACCTCAATAGGCACATCAAAGAAATATCAGTATTAAAAAAATACAATGTCTGAGGAAGGAAAAACCAACATGACTGCATCTGTATGAAGTAATGACTTAATGTCCTGCACATCACTGTTGGAAGAAAATCCTGTATGCTGAGTGTGGGCATCTTCAAGTTACCATGTGCGGGAATTTCAAATCCATCAGCTATGCAGATTTTCAAATTGGACCATCAAAACCATTGGCAGCCACCAATATTCCTGACTATATTTTATGTATACCCTACTGTAGTTGGAGGTTTTAAAAATTTGTAATATCTGGAATTATCATGCAGCTTTCGCATATTTATTTTTGATTCATTACTAAAAAAACCTGTTTTTAAGTGACATAATTACCCGAACATCTATTTTATTGCATTATTTTCTAATCCAGATCAATACAATATGTATATTGGATGTATTCCTACAATCTGTAATCCAGCATATCATTTAGCTATTAACATTGGATAATACAGCATTAACAATAAAATAAATCATCAAATTACACCAAGGTAGATAATCAAATCTGGAAAAATTGGTTCCAAATCTAGTATACACTTAAAATACACTTCATGGGAGCAAACTAAGTGATTATTTTAAAAAAAGATTTGATCTGGAGACCTAAAGATATGTTTAACAAGCTTATTGTTATGTATAAATGAGAACAGAAGGCACAATAGTGACAAAAATTTTAATTATGGCTTTGGTAAAAAAAATCTTCAAAGTAAAAAAAGTTTTCCCCTAAAACTACAAAAATTTGTCTAAAATATGACTTAGCACCCTATAAATATGCCAAAAGGACAATAAAAATCAAGGTCTTTAAAAAGTTAAGCTATCAGAAGTACACACATGAAACATTAACTATGTTTATAGAAGTTAAAGACATTATCCCAATATTGGCACATGTTATTTTTAATATAAAAATAAATTGCTATTAAAATCTAAGTTCAGACTGCCTAGATATATTAACATATTTAAGAGCAGTTGTATATGGCAAGTCAAACACCATGTAAATAAGAACATTCAAATCTGTATAGTATGAATTATAGGCCAAAACCAACTTTTCCTCAGTGCTAATTTTTGTTCAAACTCCATTCAGGGCTATGTACAGTAATTATTGTCAAGGTCAAGGTCATTGTGAACTTGCATGGCCGAGTGACGGCTAATTAATCAAATAGTGTAGTTTAATTTAATTAAATCACAAAAATCATAATCTTTTTTATTATGCACTGAATATGTGCTATAGGTTGGACTATACCAATTCAAATCCCATAGGCGACCATGTTAACGTTTGTGTTTAAAAACACTATATGCAATATATCAACCAAACTGTGACCCATAAATATCAGTACTACAACCCCTACCTCAAAGTATTAACTGCAGAAAATGGTACCTTTCATGGCTCATTTTCGGTATAACCAGATGTTTCTGCAACACCCCTAGTTTCGCACAAAATTTTAGTACTTTTTTTTACAGGTACCCCATACATGTTCCAAGCACAAGGCTACTTGACACGGTGGTACTACATCAAATAAAATTGCATACATTTTTAGCCCAGATGAAACTAATTGTTTTTACAACCAACACACTCACATTTATAACCAATCACAGGACTTGTGGTGTTAACTTCTCTATCAAAAGTTCGGTACACCTCGAACTTCGACCCAGCCGGAAATTAATTGGTATAGTGCAACCTATACTGATAACATACATGTTTCAAAAGGTGGTGAATCATGTGTTTTTATGACAACCAGGATCTGGTGTCTTCTGACATAAACTGACAACCTCACTGAAACTGTTGTTTCTACAGTGCAACCTAATTTAATGTACACCTCACAAAACACATGTATTTTGTACAGTTTTGTACAAATGCAATATGTCATATTTGAAAAAATAATTTTTTTAAAAATAATACTCCTGAAGATATTTATTGTCAGATGTGTGTGTGTGCTCAGCTATATATGTAGAGACAGCATGGCTATTCAGAGTACCTCAACTCCTTAAACTTATTCCATTGAAACACATGTACTTGACTGACCCCCAGATTATGAAGACCTCAATAGGCACATCAAAGAAATATCAGTATTAAAAAAATACAATGTCTGAGGAAGGAAAAACCAACATGACTGCATCTGTATGAAGTAATGACTTAATGTCCTGCACATCACTGTTGGAAGAAAATCCTGTATGCTGAGTGTGGGCATCTTCAAGTTACCATGTGCGGGAATTTCAAATCCATCAGCTATGCAGATTTTCAAATTGGACCATCAAAACCATTGGCAGCCACCAATATTCCTGACTATATTTTATGTATACCCTACTGTAGTTGGAGGTTTTAAAAATTTGTAATATCTGGAATTATCATGCAGCTTTCGCATATTTATTTTTGATTCATTACTAAAAAAACCTGTTTTTAAGTGACATAATTACCCGAACATCTATTTTATTGCATTATTTTCTAATCCAGATCAATACAATATGTATATTGGATGTATTCCTACAATCTGTAATCCAGCATATCATTTAGCTATTAACATTGGATAATACAGCATTAACAATAAAATAAATCATCAAATTACACCAAGGTAGATAATCAAATCTGGAAAAATTGGTTCCAAATCTAGTATACACTTAAAATACACTTCATGGGAGCAAACTAAGTGATTATTTTAAAAAAAGATTTGATCTGGAGACCTAAAGATATGTTTAACAAGCTTATTGTTATGTATAAATGAGAACAGAAGGCACAATAGTGACAAAATTTTTAATTATGGCTTTGGTAAAAAAATTCTTCAAAGTAAAAAAAATTTTCCCCTAAAACTACAAATTTGTCTAAAATATGACTTAGCACCCTATAAATATGCCAAAAGGACAATAAAAATCAAGGTCTTTAAAAAGTTAAGCTATCAGAAGTACACACATGAAACATTAACTATGTTTATAGAAGTTAAAGACATTATCCCAATATTGGCACATGTTATTTTTAATATAAAAATAAATTGCTATTAAAATCTAAGTTCAGACTGCCTAGATATATTAACATATTTAAGAGCAGTTGTATATGGCAAGTCAAACACCATGTAAATAAGAACATTCAAATCTGTATAGTATGAATTATAGGCCAAAACCAACTTTTCCTCAGTGCTAATTTTTGTTCAAACTCCATTCAGGGCTATGTACAGTAATTATTGTCAAGGTCAAGGTCATTGTGAACTTGCATGGCCGAGTGACGGCTAATTAATCAAATAGTGTAGTTTAATTTAATTAAATCACAAAAATCATAATCTTTTTTATTATGCACTGAATATGTGCTATAGGTTGGACTATACCAATTCAAATCCCATAGGCGACCATGTTAACGTTTGTGTTTAAAAACACTATATGCAATATATCAACCAAACTGTGACCCATAAATATCAGTACTACAACCCCTACCTCAAAGTATTAACTGCAGAAAATGGTACCTTTCATGGCTCATTTTCGGTATAACCAGATGTTTCTGCAACACCCCTAGTTTCGCACAAAATTTTAGTACTTTTTTTTACAGGTACCCCATACATGTTCCAAGCACAAGGCTACTTGACACGGTGGTACTACATCAAATAAAATTGCATACATTTTTAGCCCAGATGAAACTAATTGTTTTTACAACCAACACACTCACATTTATAACCAATCACAGGACTTGTGGTGTTAACTTCTCTATCAAAAGTTCGGTACACCTCGAACTTCGACCCAGCCGGAAATTAATTGGTATAGTGCAACCTATACTGATAACATACATGTTTCAAAAGGTGGTGAATCATGTGTTTTTATGACAACCAGGATCTGGTGTCTTCTGACATAAACTGACAACCTCACTGAAACTGTTGTTTCTACAGTGCAACCTAATTTAATGTACACCTCACAAAACACATGTATTTTGTACAGTTTTGTACAAATGCAATATGTCATATTTGAAAAAATAATTTTTTTAAAATAATACTCCTGAAGATATTTATTGTCAGATGTGTGTGTGTGCTCAGCTATATATGTAGAGACAGCATGGCTATTCAGAGTACCTCAACTCCTTAAACTTATTCCATTGAAACACATGTACTTGACTGACCCCCAGATTATGAAGACCTCAATAGGCACATCAAAGAAATATCAGTATTAAAAAAATACAATGTCTGAGGAAGGAAAAACCAACATGACTGCATCTGTATGAAGTAATGACTTAATGTCCTGCACATCACTGTTGGAAGAAAATCCTGTATGCTGAGTGTGGGCATCTTCAAGTTACCATGTGCGGGAATTTCAAATCCATCAGCTATGCAGATTTTCAAATTGGACCATCAAAACCATTGGCAGCCACCAATATTCCTGACTATATTTTATGTATACCCTACTGTAGTTGGAGGTTTTAAAAATTTGTAATATCTGGAATTATCATGCAGCTTTCGCATATTTATTTTTGATTCATTACTAAAAAAACCTGTTTTTAAGTGACATAATTACCCGAACATCTATTTTATTGCATTATTTTCTAATCCAGATCAATACAATATGTATATTGGATGTATTCCTACAATCTGTAATCCAGCATATCATTTAGCTATTAACATTGGATAATACAGCATTAACAATAAAATAAATCATCAAATTACACCAAGGTAGATAATCAAATCTGGAAAAATTGGTTCCAAATCTAGTATACACTTAAAATACACTTCATGGGAGCAAACTAAGTGATTATTTTAAAAAAAGATTTGATCTGGAGACCTAAAGATATGTTTAACAAGCTTATTGTTATGTATAAATGAGAACAGAAGGCACAATAGTGACAAAATTTTTAATTATGGCTTTGGTAAAAAAATTCTTCAAAGTAAAAAAAATTTTCCCCTAAAACTACAAATTTGTCTAAAATATGACTTAGCACCCTATAAATATGCCAAAAGGACAATAAAAATCAAGGTCTTTAAAAAGTTAAGCTATCAGAAGTACACACATGAAACATTAACTATGTTTATAGAAGTTAAAGACATTATCCCAATATTGGCACATGTTATTTTTAATATAAAAATAAATTGCTATTAAAATCTAAGTTCAGACTGCCTAGATATATTAACATATTTAAGAGCAGTTGTATATGGCAAGTCAAACACCATGTAAATAAGAACATTCAAATCTGTATAGTATGAATTATAGGCCAAAACCAACTTTTCCTCAGTGCTAATTTTTGTTCAAACTCCATTCAGGGCTATGTACAGTAATTATTGTCAAGGTCAAGGTCATTGTGAACTTGCATGGCCGAGTGACGGCTAATTAATCAAATAGTGTAGTTTAATTTAATTAAATCACAAAAATCATAATCTTTTTTATTATGCACTGAATATGTGCTATAGGTTGGACTATACCAATTCAAATCCCATAGGCGACCATGTTAACGTTTGTGTTTAAAAACACTATATGCAATATATCAACCAAACTGTGACCCATAAATATCAGTACTACAACCCCTACCTCAAAGTATTAACTGCAGAAAATGGTACCTTTCATGGCTCATTTTCGGTATAACCAGATGTTTCTGCAACACCCCTAGTTTCGCACAAAATTTTAGTACTTTTTTTTACAGGTACCCCATACATGTTCCAAGCACAAGGCTACTTGACACGGTGGTACTACATCAAATAAAATTGCATACATTTTTAGCCCAGATGAAACTAATTGTTTTTACAACCAACACACTCACATTTATAACCAATCACAGGACTTGTGGTGTTAACTTCTCTATCAAAAGTTCGGTACACCTCGAACTTCGACCCAGCCGGAAATTAATTGGTATAGTGCAACCTATACTGATAACATACATGTTTCAAAAGGTGGTGAATCATGTGTTTTTATGACAACCAGGATCTGGTGTCTTCTGACATAAACTGACAACCTCACTGAAACTGTTGTTTCTACAGTGCAACCTAATTTAATGTACACCTCACAAAACACATGTATTTTGTACAGTTTTGTACAAATGCAATATGTCATATTTGAAAAAATAATTTTTTTAAAAATAATACTCCTGAAGATATTTATTGTCAGATGTGTGTGTGTGCTCAGCTATATATGTAGAGACAGCATGGCTATTCAGAGTACCTCAACTCCTTAAACTTATTCCATTGAAACACATGTACTTGACTGACCCCCAGATTATGAAGACCTCAATAGGCACATCAAAGAAATATCAGTATTAAAAAAATACAATGTCTGAGGAAGGAAAAACCAACATGACTGCATCTGTATGAAGTAATGACTTAATGTCCTGCACATCACTGTTGGAAGAAAATCCTGTATGCTGAGTGTGGGCATCTTCAAGTTACCATGTGCGGGAATTTCAAATCCATCAGCTATGCAGATTTTCAAATTGGACCATCAAAACCATTGGCAGCCACCAATATTCCTGACTATATTTTATGTATACCCTACTGTAGTTGGAGGTTTTAAAAATTTGTAATATCTGGAATTATCATGCAGCTTTCGCATATTTATTTTTGATTCATTACTAAAAAAACCTGTTTTTAAGTGACATAATTACCCGAACATCTATTTTATTGCATTATTTTCTAATCCAGATCAATACAATATGTATATTGGATGTATTCCTACAATCTGTAATCCAGCATATCATTTAGCTATTAACATTGGATAATACAGCATTAACAATAAAATAAATCATCAAATTACACCAAGGTAGATAATCAAATCTGGAAAAATTGGTTCCAAATCTAGTATACACTTAAAATACACTTCATGGGAGCAAACTAAGTGATTATTTTAAAAAAAGATTTGATCTGGAGACCTAAAGATATGTTTAACAAGCTTATTGTTATGTATAAATGAGAACAGAAGGCACAATAGTGACAAAATTTTTAATTATGGCTTTGGTAAAAAAATTCTTCAAAGTAAAAAAAAATTTTCCCCTAAAACTACAAATTTGTCTAAAATATGACTTAGCACCCTATAAATATGCCAAAAGGACAATAAAAATCAAGGTCTTTAAAAAGTTAAGCTATCAGAAGTACACACATGAAACATTAACTATGTTTATAGAAGTTAAAGACATTATCCCAATATTGGCACATGTTATTTTTAATATAAAAATAAATTGCTATTAAAATCTAAGTTCAGACTGCCTAGATATATTAACATATTTAAGAGCAGTTGTATATGGCAAGTCAAACACCATGTAAATAAGAACATTCAAATCTGTATAGTATGAATTATAGGCCAAAACCAACTTTTCCTCAGTGCTAATTTTTGTTCAAACTCCATTCAGGGCTATGTACAGTAATTATTGTCAAGGTCAAGGTCATTGTGAACTTGCATGGCCGAGTGACGGCTAATTAATCAAATAGTGTAGTTTAATTTAATTAAATCACAAAAATCATAATCTTTTTTATTATGCACTGAATATGTGCTATAGGTTGGACTATACCAATTCAAATCCCATAGGCGACCATGTTAACGTTTGTGTTTAAAAACACTATATGCAATATATCAACCAAACTGTGACCCATAAATATCAGTACTACAACCCCTACCTCAAAGTATTAACTGCAGAAAATGGTACCTTTCATGGCTCATTTTCGGTATAACCAGATGTTTCTGCAACACCCCTAGTTTCGCACAAAATTTTAGTACTTTTTTTTACAGGTACCCCATACATGTTCCAAGCACAAGGCTACTTGACACGGTGGTACTACATCAAATAAAATTGCATACATTTTTAGCCCAGATGAAACTAATTGTTTTTACAACCAACACACTCACATTTATAACCAATCACAGGACTTGTGGTGTTAACTTCTCTATCAAAAGTTCGGTACACCTCGAACTTCGACCCAGCCGGAAATTAATTGGTATAGTGCAACCTATACTGATAACATACATGTTTCAAAAGGTGGTGAATCATGTGTTTTTATGACAACCAGGATCTGGTGTCTTCTGACATAAACTGACAACCTCACTGAAACTGTTGTTTCTACAGTGCAACCTAATTTAATGTACACCTCACAAAACACATGTATTTTGTACAGTTTTGTACAAATGCAATATGTCATATTTGAAAAAATATTTTTTTTAAAATAATACTCCTGAAGATATTTATTGTCAGATGTGTGTGTGTGCTCAGCTATATATGTAGAGACAGCATGGCTATTCAGAGTACCTCAACTCCTTAAACTTATTCCATTGAAACACATGTACTTGACTGACCCCCAGATTATGAAGACCTCAATAGGCACATCAAAGAAATATCAGTATTAAAAAAATACAATGTCTGAGGAAGGAAAAACCAACATGACTGCATCTGTATGAAGTAATGACTTAATGTCCTGCACATCACTGTTGGAAGAAAATCCTGTATGCTGAGTGTGGGCATCTTCAAGTTACCATGTGCGGGAATTTCAAATCCATCAGCTATGCAGATTTTCAAATTGGACCATCAAAACCATTGGCAGCCACCAATATTCCTGACTATATTTTATGTATACCCTACTGTAGTTGGAGGTTTTAAAAATTTGTAATATCTGGAATTATCATGCAGCTTTCGCATATTTATTTTTGATTCATTACTAAAAAAACCTGTTTTTAAGTGACATAATTACCCGAACATCTATTTTATTGCATTATTTTCTAATCCAGATCAATACAATATGTATATTGGATGTATTCCTACAATCTGTAATCCAGCATATCATTTAGCTATTAACATTGGATAATACAGCATTAACAATAAAATAAATCATCAAATTACACCAAGGTAGATAATCAAATCTGGAAAAATTGGTTCCAAATCTAGTATACACTTAAAATACACTTCATGGGAGCAAACTAAGTGATTATTTTAAAAAAAGATTTGATCTGGAGACCTAAAGATATGTTTAACAAGCTTATTGTTATGTATAAATGAGAACAGAAGGCACAATAGTGACAAAATTTTTAATTATGGCTTTGGTAAAAAAATTCTTCAAAGTAAAAAAAATTTTCCCCTAAAACTACAAATTTGTCTAAAATATGACTTAGCACCCTATAAATATGCCAAAAGGACAATAAAAATCAAGGTCTTTAAAAAGTTAAGCTATCAGAAGTACACACATGAAACATTAACTATGTTTATAGAAGTTAAAGACATTATCCCAATATTGGCACATGTTATTTTTAATATAAAAATAAATTGCTATTAAAATCTAAGTTCAGACTGCCTAGATATATTAACATATTTAAGAGCAGTTGTATATGGCAAGTCAAACACCATGTAAATAAGAACATTCAAATCTGTATAGTATGAATTATAGGCCAAAACCAACTTTTCCTCAGTGCTAATTTTTGTTCAAACTCCATTCAGGGCTATGTACAGTAATTATTGTCAAGGTCAAGGTCATTGTGAACTTGCATGGCCGAGTGACGGCTAATTAATCAAATAGTGTAGTTTAATTTAATTAAATCACAAAAATCATAATCTTTTTTATTATGCACTGAATATGTGCTATAGGTTGGACTATACCAATTCAAATCCCATAGGCGACCATGTTAACGTTTGTGTTTAAAAACACTATATGCAATATATCAACCAAACTGTGACCCATAAATATCAGTACTACAACCCCTACCTCAAAGTATTAACTGCAGAAAATGGTACCTTTCATGGCTCATTTTCGGTATAACCAGATGTTTCTGCAACACCCCTAGTTTCGCACAAAATTTTAGTACTTTTTTTTACAGGTACCCCATACATGTTCCAAGCACAAGGCTACTTGACACGGTGGTACTACATCAAATAAAATTGCATACATTTTTAGCCCAGATGAAACTAATTGTTTTTACAACCAACACACTCACATTTATAACCAATCACAGGACTTGTGGTGTTAACTTCTCTATCAAAAGTTCGGTACACCTCGAACTTCGACCCAGCCGGAAATTAATTGGTATAGTGCAACCTATACTGATAACATACATGTTTCAAAAGGTGGTGAATCATGTGTTTTTATGACAACCAGGATCTGGTGTCTTCTGACATAAACTGACAACCTCACTGAAACTGTTGTTTCTACAGTGCAACCTAATTTAATGTACACCTCACAAAACACATGTATTTTGTACAGTTTTGTACAAATGCAATATGTCATATTTGAAAAAATAATTTTTTTTAAAATAATACTCCTGAAGATATTTATTGTCAGATGTGTGTGTGTGCTCAGCTATATATGTAGAGACAGCATGGCTATTCAGAGTACCTCAACTCCTTAAACTTATTCCATTGAAACACATGTACTTGACTGACCCCCAGATTATGAAGACCTCAATAGGCACATCAAAGAAATATCAGTATTAAAAAAATACAATGTCTGAGGAAGGAAAAACCAACATGACTGCATCTGTATGAAGTAATGACTTAATGTCCTGCACATCACTGTTGGAAGAAAATCCTGTATGCTGAGTGTGGGCATCTTCAAGTTACCATGTGCGGGAATTTCAAATCCATCAGCTATGCAGATTTTCAAATTGGACCATCAAAACCATTGGCAGCCACCAATATTCCTGACTATATTTTATGTATACCCTACTGTAGTTGGAGGTTTTAAAAATTTGTAATATCTGGAATTATCATGCAGCTTTCGCATATTTATTTTTGATTCATTACTAAAAAAACCTGTTTTTAAGTGACATAATTACCCGAACATCTATTTTATTGCATTATTTTCTAATCCAGATCAATACAATATGTATATTGGATGTATTCCTACAATCTGTAATCCAGCATATCATTTAGCTATTAACATTGGATAATACAGCATTAACAATAAAATAAATCATCAAATTACACCAAGGTAGATAATCAAATCTGGAAAAATTGGTTCCAAATCTAGTATACACTTAAAATACACTTCATGGGAGCAAACTAAGTGATTATTTTAAAAAAAGATTTGATCTGGAGACCTAAAGATATGTTTAACAAGCTTATTGTTATGTATAAATGAGAACAGAAGGCACAATAGTGACAAAATTTTTAATTATGGCTTTGGTAAAAAAATTCTTCAAAGTAAAAAAAATTTTCCCCTAAAACTACAAATTTGTCTAAAATATGACTTAGCACCCTATAAATATGCCAAAAGGACAATAAAAATCAAGGTCTTTAAAAAGTTAAGCTATCAGAAGTACACACATGAAACATTAACTATGTTTATAGAAGTTAAAGACATTATCCCAATATTGGCACATGTTATTTTTAATATAAAAATAAATTGCTATTAAAATCTAAGTTCAGACTGCCTAGATATATTAACATATTTAAGAGCAGTTGTATATGGCAAGTCAAACACCATGTAAATAAGAACATTCAAATCTGTATAGTATGAATTATAGGCCAAAACCAACTTTTCCTCAGTGCTAATTTTTGTTCAAACTCCATTCAGGGCTATGTACAGTAATTATTGTCAAGGTCAAGGTCATTGTGAACTTGCATGGCCGAGTGACGGCTAATTAATCAAATAGTGTAGTTTAATTTAATTAAATCACAAAAATCATAATCTTTTTTATTATGCACTGAATATGTGCTATAGGTTGGACTATACCAATTCAAATCCCATAGGCGACCATGTTAACGTTTGTGTTTAAAAACACTATATGCAATATATCAACCAAACTGTGACCCATAAATATCAGTACTACAACCCCTACCTCAAAGTATTAACTGCAGAAAATGGTACCTTTCATGGCTCATTTTCGGTATAACCAGATGTTTCTGCAACACCCCTAGTTTCGCACAAAATTTTAGTACTTTTTTTTACAGGTACCCCATACATGTTCCAAGCACAAGGCTACTTGACACGGTGGTACTACATCAAATAAAATTGCATACATTTTTAGCCCAGATGAAACTAATTGTTTTTACAACCAACACACTCACATTTATAACCAATCACAGGACTTGTGGTGTTAACTTCTCTATCAAAAGTTCGGTACACCTCGAACTTCGACCCAGCCGGAAATTAATTGGTATAGTGCAACCTATACTGATAACATACATGTTTCAAAAGGTGGTGAATCATGTGTTTTTATGACAACCAGGATCTGGTGTCTTCTGACATAAACTGACAACCTCACTGAAACTGTTGTTTCTACAGTGCAACCTAATTTAATGTACACCTCACAAAACACATGTATTTTGTACAGTTTTGTACAAATGCAATATGTCATATTTGAAAAAATAATTTTTTTAAAATAATACTCCTGAAGATATTTATTGTCAGATGTGTGTGTGTGCTCAGCTATATATGTAGAGACAGCATGGCTATTCAGAGTACCTCAACTCCTTAAACTTATTCCATTGAAACACATGTACTTGACTGACCCCCAGATTATGAAGACCTCAATAGGCACATCAAAGAAATATCAGTATTAAAAAAATACAATGTCTGAGGAAGGAAAAACCAACATGACTGCATCTGTATGAAGTAATGACTTAATGTCCTGCACATCACTGTTGGAAGAAAATCCTGTATGCTGAGTGTGGGCATCTTCAAGTTACCATGTGCGGGAATTTCAAATCCATCAGCTATGCAGATTTTCAAATTGGACCATCAAAACCATTGGCAGCCACCAATATTCCTGACTATATTTTATGTATACCCTACTGTAGTTGGAGGTTTTAAAAATTTGTAATATCTGGAATTATCATGCAGCTTTCGCATATTTATTTTTGATTCATTACTAAAAAAACCTGTTTTTAAGTGACATAATTACCCGAACATCTATTTTATTGCATTATTTTCTAATCCAGATCAATACAATATGTATATTGGATGTATTCCTACAATCTGTAATCCAGCATATCATTTAGCTATTAACATTGGATAATACAGCATTAACAATAAAATAAATCATCAAATTACACCAAGGTAGATAATCAAATCTGGAAAAATTGGTTCCAAATCTAGTATACACTTAAAATACACTTCATGGGAGCAAACTAAGTGATTATTTAAAAAAAGATTTGATCTGGAGACCTAAAGATATGTTTAACAAGCTTATTGTTATGTATAAATGAGAACAGAAGGCACAATAGTGACAAAATTTTTAATTATGGCTTTGGTAAAAAAATTCTTCAAAGTAAAAAAATTTTTCCCCTAAAACTACAAATTTGTCTAAAATATGACTTAGCACCCTATAAATATGCCAAAAGGACAATAAAAATCAAGGTCTTTAAAAAAGTTAAGCTATCAGAAGTACACACATGAAACATTAACTATGTTTATAGAAGTTAAAGACATTATCCCAATATTGGCACATGTTATTTTTAATATAAAAATAAATTGCTATTAAAATCTAAGTTCAGACTGCCTAGATATATTAACATATTTAAGAGCAGTTGTATATGGCAAGTCAAACACCATGTAAATAAGAACATTCAAATCTGTATAGTATGAATTATAGGCCAAAACCAACTTTTCCTCAGTGCTAATTTTTGTTCAAACTCCATTCAGGGCTATGTACAGTAATTATTGTCAAGGTCAAGGTCATTGTGAACTTGCATGGCCGAGTGACGGCTAATTAATCAAATAGTGTAGTTTAATTTAATTAAATCACAAAAATCATAATCTTTTTTATTATGCACTGAATATGTGCTATAGGTTGGACTATACCAATTCAAATCCCATAGGCGACCATGTTAACGTTTGTGTTTAAAAACACTATATGCAATATATCAACCAAACTGTGACCCATAAATATCAGTACTACAACCCCTACCTCAAAGTATTAACTGCAGAAAATGGTACCTTTCATGGCTCATTTTCGGTATAACCAGATGTTTCTGCAACACCCCTAGTTTCGCACAAAATTTTAGTACTTTTTTTTACAGGTACCCCATACATGTTCCAAGCACAAGGCTACTTGACACGGTGGTACTACATCAAATAAAATTGCATACATTTTTAGCCCAGATGAAACTAATTGTTTTTACAACCAACACACTCACATTTATAACCAATCACAGGACTTGTGGTGTTAACTTCTCTATCAAAAGTTCGGTACACCTCGAACTTCGACCCAGCCGGAAATTAATTGGTATAGTGCAACCTATACTGATAACATACATGTTTCAAAAGGTGGTGAATCATGTGTTTTTATGACAACCAGGATCTGGTGTCTTCTGACATAAACTGACAACCTCACTGAAACTGTTGTTTCTACAGTGCAACCTAATTAATGTACACCTCACAAAACACATGTATTTTGTACAGTTTTGTACAAATGCAATATGTCATATTTGAAAAAAATAATTTTTTTAAAAATAATACTCCTGAAGATATTTATTGTCAGATGTGTGTGTGTGCTCAGCTATATATGTAGAGACAGCATGGCTATTCAGAGTACCTCAACTCCTTAAACTTATTCCATTGAAACACATGTACTTGACTGACCCCCAGATTATGAAGACCTCAATAGGCACATCAAAGAAATATCAGTATTAAAAAAATACAATGTCTGAGGAAGGAAAAACCAACATGACTGCATCTGTATGAAGTAATGACTTAATGTCCTGCACATCACTGTTGAAGAAAATCCTGTATGCTGAGTGTGGGCATCTTCAAGTTACCATGTGCGGGAATTTCAAATCCATCAGCTATGCAGATTTTCAAATTGGACCATCAAAACCATTGGCAGCCACCAATATTCCTGACTATATTTTATGTATACCCTACTGTAGTTGGAGGTTTTAAAAATTTGTAATATCTGGAATTATCATGCAGCTTTCGCATATTTATTTTTGATTCATTACTAAAAAAACCTGTTTTTAAGTGACATAATTACCCGAACATCTATTTTATTGCATTATTTTCTAATCCAGATCAATACAATATGTATATTGGATGTATTCCTACAATCTGTAATCCAGCATATCATTTAGCTATTAACATTGGATAATACAGCATTAACAATAAAATAAATCATCAAATTACACCAAGGTAGATAATCAAATCTGGAAAAATTGGTTCCAAATTTTTCCCC
>NW_024535911.1:0-10714 GCF_016097555.1 Gigantopelta aegis
CTCCTTGTAAGTCAACATCATTGACTCTGTTGGCAATTTTTGTTTCTTCCACAGATGGTCCCTTTGAACTTAACCTTCAACTCAAAAATTAATTGAAATAATATTTCCCTCCCCAAGGATCCCCGTATGCTGGTTAACTTTGGCGTAAAACACTGTTAATTGGATACCAGGGCGCTCAAACCCTCAAAATTTCAACCACTTTTCGAAGGATGGAAAATTTCCCGGCTGTTTAAAAAACCACTTCATTTTTTTTTATGAATTTTTTGGAATGGCCTTCCAAACTACAACCTTTTATTTAAAAAACCTTTTTTTTAAATGGAACCATGGTCTTCAAAATTCCCCCACTGGGTTTTCCTTTCTTTTTTTGGTAACTTATCACTTTATTGTGAAAACGGTAATATTTATCTAATAAATGTCTTTATTTTTAATGTTTCTTCAAAAATGCCTGGGTAAAAGGACTTATTTAACCACTCTTTTCAGTTAATGAAATTGCATAGTAAAATGTTTACCATTCCCCATTTACTATAACAGTGTTAAAATATTTCAACAAATTTGGATTTGTTTTGTTTTATAGTTGGAAACTCTTTTTCCCAAATTTTTGGAATGCTCAAATTCTTCATTCCACTTTAAAGGACCAATTTTTGCAACTTTTCATTCCATTTACCCCCCACGTCCTGTTTAGGTCTTGTTTAACCAAAAAAATAGGGTTTCCATTTTGTATTCAGATTGCCTTTGATTTGTACAACAATCTTTTTTCAAAAGTTACCATCCATTAATACCATTTCCCAAACTCTCTGTATCACCATCTAATTTTGTTTTTTCCACTTCAAATTTGGTCTATTATACTTCTACATCTGCTCAAATAACTTATTCCCTTGGGACTTACTTCACTATTACAAGATACCTTATAGCATTCTCTACATACTCTCCTCATCCTCTAAAGTGGTTTGTTATATTCGTTTCAGTCCTTTATGGATACTTCATTTATAAAAATTTTCTTGATAAAGGTTGGTTTCCAGATTTCCTAAAGGATTTGTCGATAGTTTAAGAAATGTTCATAAACAATTAAACAAAGCTGAGAATGCAAGAGAAGAAAAACAAATCGCTGATTTTCCCTACGTTCCACGTCAATGTAGTCACTCCACATTGGCTAAATCATCACTGATCAAAGCTGAACAAGATTTAATATTGCCAATAGTAAATACAAAGAAAGTCAAGAGAAAGTTCAAACTGCCACTACAATTTTAAGACTAGCTGGAAGAATTACTTGCTAATAAAATGATGAACTTAAAAATGCAGGAAACTGCTCTCAAACACTCTCTGTAAAATCAAAGTCTGTCCTCCACATGTGTGTTCCTGCTACACGTACTCGAAACAGTTTATGAAGATGTGTACATCACTGTTGTTGGTTTTTGTGAATCTATCTGTAAAGTAACAGAATATATTAGGATAGAGCCATTTTTTGAACCAACTCTACATGGAGGTTTTATTTATGCTGTGTTAAACGTGAATCTTCTTGCGGAGATGAGTGTGTGGTTATGAGAAAGATAATGTGTATTGGATATGTAAACAGGTTCAGCAATCAGACCAATTTTTTACCTACTTTCCAGTGTTGGTGGAAAGATCATGTTATATTTCATGCAATAAGAGCGTTATAACAACACCACTATAGAAAAAAACCTGAGACGTATACTGATTCTTGTGCTGAACAGTTCCTGAAACTAATTGCAGTGGCTAAAACAAAATGTGTGAGAATGAAAGAGAAAGGGGTTTGAATCTCATTGAACAGAAACGACAAGGTTTAACTGAGCCACTTAGACTAAGAAATCAGCTAGGAGGAATTTATCTCGATTTGAAACTGAAAGTAATGAGAGCATTTGAGAAAAAGAACGAAGAACAGATTTTACAAGCTGCACAACACAATATGAATGTAGGCAAAAAAGTAAAACAATGCATCTAATGAGAAACTGATTTCGCATTAGATATAATCAAAGATGACCTCAAACTGGTCAACCTCACTGAAACGTAATCTCACAGATATATTCAAATATTACCAATATAAACATTTCTGTCACCATGAGAACTCAATCCCTTCTTTGCCTTTCCCTTTAACATCATATTGACTGCTCCTATCTTCAACAACAATTTGTTTTATGTTTACAACATCATACAACTTTTGAGGAAATGCAAATTGACTTATTAGTTGAGATCATTATTGACTATATCCCTTGAAAAAAATGGAAGTTCACCAACAAACGTCGTAAAAGACCTGAAGAGAAAAAGATCGTCAACAGCAATTTGAGATTCATTGTGCAGAACTGACAAGCATAAAAAGTTTCTTCAATCAATAATCTCTCTCGATCATTAAATGATGCTATGTCACTTTATCAAGACTTCATCAAGATATTACAGACTTGTTACAGAATCTTTCAAATCTTTCTAATGCAACTACTGACCCTACATCACTTTTCTGTAGATTACAGTAGTTTGAAAAATCTCTTTATGTCAACTCAAGATGAAATTGACCAAGAACCTACTGTTAACCTAGAGATAGTGTTTTTGATGCCATCTTGATACATATGATGATATTCAAAGATCTGTTGGTGATCTATTATCCAATTTAAATCCAACAGTCTTAGACAATGGCAAAATGAAATAGAGTCATCATTATTATCAAATGGACTATGGTAATAGAGAATGTTATGGTTTTAATGATTGTCTTGAAGTCTTAATTGGTTTATTAGATAATTTAATCACATTTGGACCTCCTGATTTAACCTCCGATATACGATCAAAAATTTATCATCAATAAAAGTCTTGTCAGCATTGCTCTGTTTCCAGACCTTACAATTGACATGCTTCTTAATAAGATATCTCCTGTGATTGACATTTGTTAACAATATGAATAAGACAGGGTACTGGTGTGCTACCCCACCCCGTTCATCATACAACCAACTGTGGAAACAAATGTATCCATTGGTGGCAACTTAAACACTGGTTTGTCAGGACAGTCATCTCTTACCATTAACTTATCAATGGAGGAAAGACAGTATCCTTATACCCTTTGCTCAATAAACCTACTTTGACCATTACAAACTTCCAAATATTTTGATGAATGGATTTATACCCTGATATTATTAATGATGTTGGTACATAACTCTACCAATGCTAAGTGTTCAAATGTTTAATTACCAAAAGTTTCTATCTTTACAACTGTTTCTATCATGACATACATTGGTGATATCAATGGAGCTCACTTTACCTGTAATGCTACCTCTCGACCAGAAATCCAGGTTGGAAATCGGTGATCACAGGAGCTACTGGAAAAGTACATGGACTGAAATACCTAATGAGAAACAAATAACTCTTTGGTACGTAGTCCGACTAGGTCACATGAAGGGTGGTACAGATGTTTTAGTATATAATTAACCATGGAACCTATCATCAGATTCTGTGTCTCTAAGTCTAGTCACAGTAACAGCTAAACTGTTTGCTTCTCCATCTGGCCAATTGACTTCACAATGACAGTCATGAATAAATCAGACAATGGTGACAAAAAAGAAATGTATTGTTAAATAAAAGAGAAGATATGGTCCATTTGAAGATATATTTTGAATGCTATTAAAAATGCAGTTGATCTTGGTTCTGTGACTATAGAACAGTTAGAGTAGAGTATAATTCTGATTTTTGAAATCATTGTTTCGTTTTCTACTAGATTTTCAATGAACACCACCATTTCCTACAACAGGTCAATTGTCTTTAGGATATGATGTCAGAGACTTGTAACAGCAAAAGAACAATTAAAACAGTAGAGAATTTAATTCAACCATTTGATCTACTGGCTTAGAACTAATGGATTGCAGTCAAATTACAAATATAATGATGTGCTCTTACAATACGTACTCCAGTCATTCTCTGCCCTCAAGGTCAAGACTGCAATCCAAATAGATTACTTTTGTGGTAAGTTATGACACTACCAAGCTTGTGATGGGGTGATCTTTAAAATGTGGAAATTCTTCTTCGGAGTTTAGTTGATTGTCTTGAAGGACAACATCAATTCCGAGAACAGAGACAAAGAATTATAAAAGATCGACCAATAGTTGAAAGTAGTACCTCAATGTAAAGACTGTCCACTCAATACATATCAGAATATAGCAGGAGGAGAAAAGTGTATTCCTTGTCCTCAAGATCATATTACATACTCCAACTGGTAC
This sequence comes from Gigantopelta aegis, assembly GCF_016097555.1. Taxonomy (NCBI): domain Eukaryota; kingdom Metazoa; phylum Mollusca; class Gastropoda; order Neomphalida; family Peltospiridae; genus Gigantopelta; species Gigantopelta aegis. Next base: position 4,215 of record NW_024535911.1, read on the forward strand.
TAAATCAAAAGATGGATGTATTGTAAGTCAAAGAAGAGCTGTATAATTTATTATGTTTATTATACAAATGTTTTTTTTATATAGCTGTTTGTCCAGTAAATCATTATTCAACTACTGGTTTTGGCCCCTTGTGAGCGGTTGTCCAAAAGGAACTTATCAACCTGAAATTGGGAAATCATATTGTTCTAATTGTGAGAAGTGACCTGGATAATCTTACACTGTATTATCAGTAAGAGACGAATTTTATAAATTATTCATTTGAATGTTATTATTTAGATTGTCCCCTAGAAATATTACTAACTGGACATGGTAGCATTGATCCATGTGATTATTCACACAGGTTCAAATATCCAGATGCTCCGATGTATTGCTAATTTTTAGTTGGAGACTGTAAGAAAATATTCATTTTAGCAAAGACAGGATGTCCCACTAATGTGTGTTGTAAGTTATAATAATTGCTCTTTAGATTAAAAAGTAATCTTATATCGCTATTGTAGCCTGTCCATTAATATGGTTGTGATCCTGCTCAACAGGTAACGTGTACCAACTTGCCAGAATCCTCCGCCTAACAATTGTATTAACCCCAATAGATTGTGTACCAACCTTGTGCTGTTGTCCGATCGCTCAGTATTTGATGAGAAAACTCAAAAATGTGTTGAACTTCATAATGCGGGTAGCACTATCTTGCAATAAAAACAACACCTTCTTCATACATATTATAAATATGTGATAGATACTTGTAGTCTAGCTGCATTCTGGATCATGTCATGGTTAAATATCCAAGATGGTTCTTTAACTCAACATCTAGTAATTGTGAACTATTCATATGGTGGATGGTGATGGTAACAGTACTCAGATTTACTACATTAGAACAATGTATTGACACTGTTGGGAGTATAATATATTTACCATCGTTTAAACACTCAGTCATTTTGATGCTTGTTTTTATTAGGGCTGTTCATCTGGTAAACACCTAAAAATTGTACAAGCAATCCTTGTTCTACTGCACAATGTCCTTCATTTCCTAGTGCTGCTTGTGAAGTAGAATAATGTACCAATAATTGCTTTGCTAGACACTTTGCTCAATTTAACGAAGTAACAGAAATTGTGGTAAGCCTGCAACAACATAACAGCAAAGTTATAATACAAGGTGTGTGTACTAAATGCAATGAGTTTGAATGAATATTAAATTAATAGTTATTATCTATTATTGTCTATTTCTTTCTTGTCATATATCTTCCTCAAAAGGAGTGGAAACGTATTTAAAAACATTCATTAGATTAGTTTGCCCAAAATGTCATTGCACTTTTTTTCTCAGATGTTTGGTACACTTCTGTTTCAGACTGGTCCATGCAATAATAGTATGAATCGATTGGTTCTTTAACAGTGAATTAGGACGTTGTCAAAAGTTCCTATATGGTGGGATGGTGGTGGTAACAGAACAATTTTAACAATTTAAAGGAATGCTTCAGACATGTGGTGAGTAACTGCATATCATTGTATGATATTATGAGTATATTGCCAGCAACATCAAATTTATATGAATCGCACTAATTTTAGCCCTTGATAATTTTTGGCTACATTTGTCCTCTAATCAACCATAGATGCACATATATTTATGTATTATAGGGTCATTTATCCCATCCATGTAAAAAAGGTAATTTGTCTGAGTGATCCTTTGGAGCAGCTAGTTGTCCCAATCATCCTAATAGTGTGTGTGTATCTAGTTAGTGGACAATGTTCAGCTCATTTCTACAAACAGCTTCTGGTGTGGATGTAACTACGACTGTGTAGTAAGTATTTGTTCTCCCATTTGATAAATAATGCTTGCATTTTTGATTTTGTTTATAGTAACATGTCCTCTTAAACAAACCTCCTTTAACTGTCCTATGTTAATCTTTTTGAGTATCAGACCTCTCCCAAATCCTATGCTAGTTGTATAGTTGATAGATGTGGTCAATGTAAAGCTAAATTCTATGTCAATCAAAAAGATGTTCACTGATCAATGTGGTACATTATAGTTAATTTTTAAAAACTGCACTATAAACTAAATATCCTGTTCTTAGAGAGTGTCACTTTTAAAAGAAGAGATATTTAAACCATGTGGTTGCATCACGTCGTCAAAACTGTACTAGTGTTAGTTTATTTACCAGTTTGTGTTCCAGTTTTGATTGTCCAGCTGGTCAAGTAAGATATTTTTGCTTTAATTTGATGCCAGTACTTTTGTATGGCACATTTGCTTGATATAATAAAAAATAAACAAGCTTATAAGTTGTATGTCAGTGATTTTGTACATGAACTACAGGTAATAGATGAGACTTCTAAAAAATGTGTCTATCCTGATGAGTGGTTCCATGTCCCTACTTGTGAACAACTATTCAAAATGTTCTAACATTATAACTCCTCTGTTGACCAAATGTAGTTGTCCTCTATGTGCAGGTAATATTCAATGATATACTACAGACGATTAACTGCTGTTTTGCTAAATATTATAGTGTATTTATATTAAGGTCAGTTTATAAAACCAGTGGAACATGTTCTCGTACATGTACAACACAATTGTTTATTGATAATGTTCCTGTGTTTTCTGTCCTAATTGGACATGTTCTTGATTGAGAGATATAACGTGTGTTTATCTCTCAGGACTGGCCACGTGAGGAGTAGTTCTGTAAAACAAATTAGCACAAATTAATAAGTTATTATGGACAGAATAATGAATTTAATAAATCAAAAATTCCTTTTTTTTCTTTCAGAACCTGATCCCCTGTACTTAACCTCCATATCGGGACGACTGGTAATGGTCCGATTTTTAAGATATTTTATAATACTACCCCATCAAAAATGTGAACAGTTCTATTTAGGTTGGTTATTTAGCTAATGAAAAAACTTTCTACTTATTATCTGCCTGGGGTAAGAAAAATGCAGCAGTATAGTTTATTCCCAAGTGTATGAAGGATCACAGCTAATGTATATTATCATACACTACAGATGTCCAACCACCTGTTCTCTTGAGTATTGTACAATTAAAGGGGAGCTGTTTTGCTCAAGTGTAAGTATGGTTGTCCTTATAAAAATGAACATATTATTTTTATGTTTTAGACCTCTCTTCAACAATCAGTCCTGTCCAGTTGGATGTAATGTGTCTAATTGTTTTGCATGTTACTTTTCTTAATAACACTCTACCACTTCCTAAGGAGGCATCGTTTGCACAGGAGCAGAATCATGTCCTTGCAAATTGTACAGTGATTGAGATGGAACTAGATAAAAACTGTATGAAAAAGTGGGGACGTGTGTAAACGTAATTTAAAACACATAAATCAACCAGGTAAATATAGTGTGGTGTACTTTTAATACAATTATTATAAAAATTTTAGATTCAGCCACATGAAAGGACATCTAGCAATTTCCACTGTTGGAAATATCCTGTAACATGTCATCTTGACTATGTAGTAGTACCAGTAATATTACAATAGTAGTAGAGTAGTAGTAGTAGAATACTGGTATGAGTAATGTTAGTAGTATTAGTTTGTGATGATACTCGTAGTAAAATAATTTTAAGTATATTGTTAGTTTTGTAGTTATTTCATTGTTTTAATTTTAATATTCATTCACATATATCATTAAATGACAAGTTAATAATAATGAGAGAAAAAAAGAGTTTATGACATCACACAGTGACCAACAAGAAAAGAAAAGTTTAAGCACACAATAGTCTTTAATTGCAATGAGTGTTCTATTGTAAAATATAAAAGGCAGGCATATATACAACATGGAGATATGTATATAACAATTATGTATTGATACACATAGATGATATATATATATAGATAGTACATATAACATATACATATATATCATCTATTATTCAAAAGCCGAACGACAACCAGTTTTACATCCACAGCAGTGTAACCACCCACCTAACATCATCAAGAACCTACCAGAGATCGAACAGCAGACGTGTATCCGACATCTCACATGATAAAGAATCGTCAACCCACCCCCCTGCCCCCCCCCCTATGAGTGTTCTAAAATATTCAACAAAAAACACTGTTAAGGTCAGCTACAGCTGCATGCCGAAACCTAGCCAGCATCATCAAGGCACACAACAATGAGGTCTCAAGTACGTGCTCGCAGAACCCTGCAAAACTGCCAAAAAAAACCCTTTGCCCCTTATTAAACGGCGGAATGCAACATCATCTACAACACAGAAGTGAAAACATGAGCAGAAACGAGTCAAAGGTGTACAAAGGCCTAACAGATTACCCCTTCAAGCAGAGATATTCCAAACACATATAATCAATTAGACACGGAGAAATATGGAAACAGCACGGAACTATCGAAGTATGTTTGGCAATTGAAGAAAGAAGGTGACGAATTCAAATTACCATTGTAATAAACCAAAGAGCACAGACCTACTCCAACACAACAAAGCAGTGCAACCTTTGCCTAACTGAAAAAAAAACTCTCTATTATCAACGCCGACAAAACCAAACACCCTGAACAAAAGGTCCGAACTCGTTCAAAGTGCCGACATGACAAAAACAAGTACAATTTACCACATTTCTCAAGAGATAAGACATAGTGAACTGTAGTGTAGTATTATGTATGATGAATATTATTATATCCTTGTGGTCAGGACCCTAAAGTTGGTCTGTATGGTATAAGCATGCAGCAGAGAAGTAATGGTCTCGTCATGGCACAGTTGGAGATTTTGTCAGTGAACGAAAGATTGGTCGTCGTATATAGAACGACTGGAAAACTATTTTGTCGCCAACGATGTGGTGATGAGATGAGAAAAAAGTGGCTATACTGATGAGTGTTTGTGGCGCTCGTACCTACAGTTAACTCGTAACCTCACAACTCCTGTAACCCCATCGCTGAAGTCATATGAGGACTTAGTGAAGTTAGTACGAGAGCATACATCCCCAGAAGGTCAGAGATTGTCCAAAGATTTAAATTTAACTCTCGTACTCGTAAACAAGAAGAATCTGTATCAACCTTCATAGCGAACTGAATAAAGCTGTCGGAGTTCTGTAACTTCAGAGACATGCTAGACGACATGCTTTCGGACAGGTTAGTATGTGGGATCAATCATCCTGGCATACAAAAGAGGCTACTTTCAGAATCAGACCTCACGCTAGAGAAAGCACTAGAAATAAGTCAAGGCATGGAAGTAGCTGACCACAGTTCAAAGGTCATGCAATCAGGTGACCAGAGGTTTACTCCAGTACAGAGAGTTCAAGCACATACAGGGGAGATGCCTGCCCAAAACCCCTATATCTGAGAGAGGGTCATGTTATTGCTGTGGTGGGACAGCGGCAAATCTCATGAGTGTCAGTTTTGGAGAGGTACTATGTCATATATTGCCGTAAAAAAGAACATATAGAACGGGTATGTCGAAACAAAGATCGTCAACACAGGGAAAAGAGGTAGACAATCGAAAGGAAGAGCACATCATATTCAAGAGGATAAACCAGAGACAGATGAACAAGAAGGACACATACAACCTGTTAAAATTTACTTCAGGGAGAGCCAAACCAATTAGAGTAACAGTGAGGGGGGGGGGTTCTTAATAGAGTGGAAGTCTTTATAGAGGTTGACACTGGTGCAGCTGTGTTAATACTCAGTGTATCACAACATATAATCAACTCTGTGAGGCGAATGGCAAGCTAAATTTAATGCCTTCGGACATTAAGCTCAAATTGTAAAACTGATCATCAGATAGAAGTATTAGGTTCGTATTTAGTAACTGTGAAGTATAAAGATCATGAGAGAAAGTTGTCATATATAGTCATAAAGGTCAAGGGCGTGCCTGTTAGGACAAAACTGGATGTCAGAACTGAAACTGAATGGAAAGTTTTGGTTGAGTGGATGTAAGAGGAGATATTCAGGTAGTGATTGATAAGTACAGTGAAGTGTTCGAAGGAGGATTGATCACACTGAGAGGAGTAACTGCAAAGATACACATTAGACCACACAGTCACACCTCGGTTCTACCCGCCACATCCGTGTTCCAATATGTTTGGGGACAGAGGTCGAAGCAGAGCTAGATAGACGGGAGACGCGCGGAAGGCATAGTCGAGAGAATCCAGTTTTTCTGACATGGGCAGCTCCCAGTAGTGCCAGTGTTGAAACAAGATGGCTCTATTGATTATGCAGGGACTATAAACTGACAGTAAAATCATGTAGCAAAATTGGACACATACCACCTTACTGAAAGTCGATGATCTATTGGCAACATTAGCTGGAGGGGTCCACCACTACGAAGCTGGACCTAAGCCAAGCGTGCAAAACAGGTACAGCTGGACCCAGAGTTTCAGCAGTTTGTGATGATAACACGGATGAAAGGATTGTACTCGTTACAACTAGACTGCCTTTTGGAGTGAATTCAGCGCATCCCATTTTCCAACAAGTATGAGAATTTGTTTACAAGGTCTGAAACACGTTATGTGTGTATATTGATGATGTGTTAGTGACTGGGTCCAACTGAGCTGAGCATA
>NW_024535912.1:0-12683 GCF_016097555.1 Gigantopelta aegis
TCCATTATGTACCAAAAACTTTCTTTATTCGACTACTTAATGCACACCGTTCGGCAAAAATCAATTTTGGAAAATTCGGCCCCAAAATTTATTTTTGCCCTTATTCACCAAATATTTGGGCCAAGGACTAAAGTAAATGTCCCTATAATTCGCCCACGCAGGGCGTACATACGATACATACATTTGCCTTTACATTCACACATTTTATTTTTAGGGTGGGGTGAACTAGATGTCAGAACACGTATAGCAATGCTTTCAGCACTATAGTGCGTACTTGTATGGCGGTCATTGCCCCATATACTGACTTTCAGAAAGGGTTCTGATATTTATAGAGTGCAGGTCCCTATCCATTAGACCCTGTGTGAGTGGTCCCTATCCATTATGTACCAAAAACTTTCTTTATTCGACTACTTAATGCACACCGTTCGGCAAAAATCAATTTTGGAAAATTCGGCCCCAAAATTTATTTTTGCCCTTATTCACCAAATATTTGGGCCAAGGACTAAAGTAAATGTCCCATAATTCGCCCACGCAGGTCGTACATACGATACATACATTTGCCTTTACATTCACACATTTTATTTTTAGGGGTGGGGTGAACTAGATGTCAGAACACGTATAGCAATGCTTTCAGCACTATAGTGCGTACTTGTATGGCGGTCATTGCCCCATATACTGACTTTCAGAAAGGGTTCTGATATTTATAGAGTGCAGAAGACCCTGTGTGAGTGGTCCCTATCCATTATGTACCAAAAACTTTCTTTATTCGACTACTTAATGCACACCGTTCGGCAAAAATCAATTTTGGAAAATTCGGCCCCAAAATTTATTTTTGCCCTTATTCACCAAATATTTGGGCCAAGGACTAAAGTAAATGTTCCTATAATTCGCCCACGCAGGTCGTACATACGATACATACATTTGCCTTTACATTACACATTTTATTTTTAGGGTGGGGTGAACTAGATGTCAGAACACGTATAGCAATGCTTTCAGCACTATAGTGCGTACTTGTATGGCGGTCATTGCCCCATATACTGACTTTCAGAAAGGGTTCTGATATTTATAGAGTGCAGAAGACCCTGTGTGAGTGGTCCCTATCCATTATGTACCAAAAACTTTCTTTATTCGACTACTTAATGCACACCGTTCGGCAAAAATCAATTTTGGAAAATTCGGCCCCAAAATTTATTTTTGCCCTTATTCACCAAATATTTGGGCCAAGGACTAAAGTAAATGTCCCATAATTCGCCCACGCATCGTACATACGATACATACATTTGCCTTTACATTCACACATTTTATTTTTAGGGGTGGGGTGAACTAGATGTCAGAACACGTATAGCAATGCTTTCAGCACTATAGTGCGTACTTGTATGGCGGTCATTGCCCCATATACTGACTTTCAGAAAGGGTTCTGATATTTATAGAGTGCAGTATAGCAATGCTTTCAGCACTATAGTGCGTACTTGTATGGCGGTCATTGCCCCAGACTTTCAGAAAGGGTTCTGATATTTATAGAGTGCAGGAGACCCTGTGTGAGTGGTCCCTATCCATTATGTACCAAAAACTTTCTTTATTCGACTACTTAATGCACACCGTTCGGCAAAAATCAATTTTGGAAAATTCGGCCCCAAAATTTATTTTTGCCCTTATTCACCAAATATTTGGGCCAAGGACTAAAGTAAATGTCCCTATAATTCGCCCACGCAGGGCGTACATACGATACATACATTTGCCTTTACATTTACACATTTTATTTTTAGGGTGGGGTGAACTAGATGTCAGAACACGTATAGCAATGCTTTCAGCACTATAGTGCGTACTTGTATGGCGGTCATTGCCCCATATACTGACTTTCAGAAAGGGTTCTGATATTTATAGAGTGCAGAAGACCCTGTGTGAGTGGTCCCTATCCATTATGTACCAAAAACTTTCTTTATTCGACTACTTAATGCACACCGTTCGGCAAAAATCAATTTTGGAAAATTCGGCCCCAAAATTTATTTTTGCCCTTATTCACCAAATATTTGGGCCAAGGACTAAAGTAAATGTCCCTATAATTCGCCCACGCAGGGCGTACATACGATACATACATTTGCCTTTACATTCACACATTTTATTTTTAGGGGTGGGGTGAACTAGATGTCAGAACACGTATAGCAATGCTTTCAGCACTATAGTGCGTACTTGTATGGCGGTCATTGCCCCATATACTGACTTTCAGAAAGGGTTCTGATATTTATAGAGTGCAGAAGACCCTGTGTGAGTGGTCCCTATCCATTATGTACCAAAAACTTTCTTTATTCGACTACTTAATGCACACCGTTCGGCAAAAATCAATTTTGGAAAATTCGGCCCCAAAATTTATTTTTGCCCTTATTCACCAAATATTTGGGCCAAGGACTAAAGTAAATGTTCCTATAATTCGCCCACGCAGGGCGTACATACGATACATACATTTGCCTTTACATTCACACATTTTATTTTTAGGGGTGGGGTGAACTAGATGTCAGAACACGTATAGCAATGCTTTCAGCACTATAGTGCGTACTTGTATGGCGGTCATTGCCCCATATACTGACTTTCAGAAAGGGTTCTGATATTTATAGAGTGCAGAAGACCCTGTGTGAGTGGTCCCTATCCATTATGTACCAAAAACTTTCTTTATTCGACTACTTAATGCACACCGTTCGGCAAAAATCAATTTTGGAAAATTCGGCCCCAAAATTTATTTTTGCCCTTATTCACCAAATATTTGGGCCAAGGACTAAAGTAAATGTCCCATAATTCGCCCACGCAGGGCGTACATACGATACATACATTTGCCTTTACATTTACACATTTTATTTTTAGGGGTGGGGTGAACTAGATGTCAGAACACGTATAGCAATGCTTTCAGCACTATAGTGCGTACTTGTATGGCGGTCATTGCCCCATATACTGACTTTCAGAAAGGGTTCTGATATTTATAGAGTGCAGAAGACCCTGTGTGAGTGGTCCCTATCCATTATGTACCAAAAACTTTCTTTATTCGACTACTTAATGCACACCGTTCGGCAAAAATCAATTTTGGAAAATTCGGCCCCAAAATTTATTTTTGCCCTTATTCACCAAATATTTGGGCCAAGGACTAAAGTAAATGTTCCTATAATTTGCCCACGCAGGACGTACATACGATACATACATTTGCCTTTACAGTTACAAATTTTATTTTTAGGGTGGGGTGAACTAGATGTCAGAACACGTATAGCAATGCTTTCAGCACTATAGTGCGTACTTGTATGGCGGTCATTGCCCCATATACTGACTTTCAGAAAGGGTTCTGATATTTATAGAGTGCAGAAGACCCTGTGTGAGTGGTCCCTATCCATTATGTACCAAAAACTTTCTTTATTCGACTACTTAATGCACACCGTTCGGCAAAAATCAATTTTGGAAAATTCGGCCCCAAAATTTATTTTTGCCCTTATTCACCAAATATTTGGGCCAAGGACTAAAGTAAATGTCCCATAATTCGCCCACGCAGGTCGTACATACGATACATACATTTGCCTTTACATTCACACATTTTATTTTTAGGGGTGGGGTGAACTAGATGTCAGAACACGTATAGCAATGCTTTCAGCACTATAGTGCGTACTTGTATGGCGGTCATTGCCCCATATACTGACTTTCAGAAAGGGTTCTGATATTTATAGAGTGCAGAAGACCCTGTGTGAGTGGTCCCTATCCATTATGTACCAAAAACTTTGTTTATTCGACTACTTAATGCACACCGTTCGGCAAAAATCAATTTTGGAAAATTCGGCCCCAAAATTTATTTTTGCCCTTATTCACCAAATATTTGGGCCAAGGACTAAAGTAAATGTTCCCATAATTCGCCCACGCAGGCGTACATACGATACATACATTTGCCTTTACATTCACACATTTTATTTTTAGGGGTGGGGTGAACTAGATGTCAGAACACGTATAGCAATGCTTTCAGCACTATAGTGCGTACTTGTATGGCGGTCATTGCCCCATATACTGACTTTCAGAAAGGGTTCTGATATTTATAGAGTGCAGAAGACCCTGTGTGAGTGGTCCCTATCCATTATGTACCAAAAACTTTCTTTATTCGACTACTTAATGCACACCGTTCGGCAAAAATCAATTTTGGAAAATTCGGCCCCAAAATTTATTTTTGCCCTTATTCACCAAATATTTGGGCCAAGGACTAAAGTAAATGTCCCTATAATTCGCCCACGCAGGCGTACATACGATACATACATTTGCCTTTACATTTACACATTTTATTTTTAGGGTGGGGTGAACTAGATGTCAGAACACGTATAGCAATGCTTTCAGCACTATAGTGCGTACTTGTATGGCGGTCATTGCCCCATATACTGACTTTCAGAAAGGGTTCTGATATTTATAGAGTGCAGAAGACCCTGTGTGAGTGGTCCCTATCCATTATGTACCAAAAACTTTCTTTATTCGACTACTTAATACACACCGTTCGGCAAAAATCAATTTTGGAAAATTCGGCCCCAAAATTTATTTTTGCCCTTATTCACCAAATATTTGGGCCAAGGACTAAAATAAATGTTCCTATAATTCGCCCACGCAGGGCGTACATACGATACATACATTTGCCTTTACATTTACACATTTTATTTTTAGGGGTGGGGTGAACTAGATGTCAGAACACGTATAGCAATGCTTTCAGCACTATAGTGCGTACTTGTATGGCGGTCATTGCCCCATATACTGACTTTCAGAAAGGGTTCTGATATTTATAGAGTGCAGGAGACCCTGTGTGAGTGGTCCCTATCCATTATGTACCAAAAACTTTCTTTATTCGACTACTTAATGCACACCGTTCGGCAAAAATCAATTTTGGAAAATTCGGCCCCAAAATTTATTTTTGCCCTTATTCACCAAATATTTGGGCCAAGGACTAAAGTAAATGTCCCTATAATTCGCCCACGCAGGGCGTACATACGATACATACATTTGCCTTTACATTTACACATTTTATTTTTAGGGTGGGGTGAACTAGATGTCAGAACACGTATAGCAATGCTTTCAGCACTATAGTGCGTACTTGTATGGCGGTCATTGCCCCATATACTGACTTTCAGAAAGGGTTCTGATATTTATAGAGTGCAGAAGACCCTGTGTGAGTGGTCCCTATCCATTATGTACCAAAAACTTTCTTTATTCGACTACTTAATGCACACCGTTCGGCAAAAATCAATTTTGGAAAATTCGGCCCCAAAATTTATTTTTGCCCTTATTCACCAAATATTTGGGCCAAGGACTAAAGTAAATGTCCCTATAATTCGCCCACGCAGGGCGTACATACGATACATACATTTTCCTTTACATTTACACATTTTATTTTTAGGGGTGGGGTGAACTAGATGTCAGAACACATATAGCAATGCTTTCAGCACTATAGTGCGTACTTGTATGGCGGTCATTGCCCCATATACTGACTTTCAGAAAGGGTTCTGATATTTATAGAGTGCAGAAGACCCTGTGTGAGTGGTCCCTATCCATTATGTACCAAAAACTTTCTTTATTCGACTACTTAATGCACACCGTTCGGCAAAAATCAATTTTGGAAAATTCGGCCCCAAAATTTATTTTTGCCCTTATTCACCAAATATTTGGGCCAAGGACTAAAGTAAATGTTCCCATAATTCGCCCACGCAGGGCGTACATACGATACATACATTTGCCTTTACATTCACACATTTTATTTTTAGGGGTGGGGTGAACTAGATGTCAGAACACGTATAGCAATGCTTTCAGCACTATAGTGCGTACTTGTATGGCGGTCATTGCCCCATATACTGACTTTCAGAAAGGGTTCTGATATTTATAGAGTGCAGAAGACCCTGTGTGAGTGGTCCCTATCCATTATGTACCAAAAACTTTCTTTATTCGACTACTTAATGCACACCGTTCGGCAAAAATCAATTTTGGAAAATTCGGCCCCAAAATTTATTTTTGCCCTTATTCACCAAATATTTGGGCCAAGGACTAAAGTAAATGTCCCTATAATTCGCCCACGCAGGTCGTACATACGATACATACATTTGCCTTTACATTTACACATTTTATTTTTAGGGGTGGGGTGAACTAGATGTCAGAACACGTATAGCAATGCTTTCAGCACTATAGTGCGTACTTGTATGGCGGTCATTGCCCCATATACTGACTTTCAGAAAGGGTTCTGATATTTATAGAGTGCAGAAGACCCTGTGTGAGTGGTCCCTATCCATTATGTACCAAAAACTTTCTTTATTCGACTACTTAATGCACACCGTTCGGCAAAAATCAATTTTGGAAAATTCGGCCCCAAAATTTATTTTTGCCCTTATTCACCAAATATTTGGGCCAAGGACTAAAGTAAATGTTCCTATAATTCGCCCACGTAGGGCGTACATACGATACATACATTTGCCTTTACATTCACACATTTTATTTTTAGGGGTGGGGTGAACTAGATGTCAGAACACGTATAGCAATGCTTTCAGCACTATAGTGCGTACTTGTATGGCGGTCATTGCCCCATATACTGACTTTCAGAAAGGGTTCTGATATTTATAGAGTGCAGGAGACCCTGTGTGAGTGGTCCCTATCCATTATGTACCAAAAACTTTCTTTATTCGACTACTTAATGCACACCGTTCGGCAAAAATCAATTTTGGAAAATTCGGCCCCAAAATTTATTTTTGCACTTATTCACCAAATATTTGGGCCAAGGACTAAAGTAAATGTCCCATAATTCGCCCACGCAGGCGTACATACGATACATACATTTTCCTTTACATTTACACATTTTATTTTTAGGGGTGGGGTGAACTAGATGTCAGAACACGTATAGCAATGCTTTCAGCACTATAGTGCGTACTTGTATGGCGGTCATTGCCCCATATACTGACTTTCAGAAAGGGTTCTGATATTTATAGAGTGCAGAAGACCCTGTGTGAGTGGTCCCTATCCATTATGTACCAAAAACTTTCTTTATTCGACTACTTAATGCACACCGTTCGGCAAAAATCAATTTTGGAAAATTCGGCCCCAAAATTTATTTTTGCCCTTATTCACCAAATATTTGGGCCAAGGACTAAAGTAAATGTCCCATAATTCGCCCACGCAGGGCGTACATACGATACATACATTTGCCTTTACATTTACACATTTTATTTTTAGGGGTGGGGTGAACTAGATGTCAGAACACGTATAGCAATGCTTTCAGCACTATAGTGCGTACTTGTATGGCGGTCATTGCCCCATATACTGACTTTCAGAAAGGGTTCTGATATTTATAGAGTGCAGAAGACCCTGTGTGAGTGGTCCCTATCCATTATGTACCAAAAACTTTCTTTATTCGACTACTTAATGCACACCGTTCGGCAAAAATCAATTTTGGAAAATTCGGCCCCAAAATTTATTTTTGCCCTTATTCACCAAATATTTGGGCCAAGGACTAAAGTAAATGTCCCTATAATTCGCCCACGCAGGTCGTACATACGATACATACATTTGCCTTTACATTTACACATTTTATTTTTAGGGTGGGGTGAACTAGATGTCAGAACACGTATAGCAATGCTTTCAGCACTATAGTGCGTACTTGTATGGCGGTCATTGCCCCATATACTGACTTTCAGAAAGGGTTCTGATATTTATAGAGTGCAGAAGACCCTGTGTGAGTGGTCCCTATCCATTATGTACCAAAAACTTTCTTTATTCGACTACTTAATGCACACCGTTCGGCAAAAATCAATTTTGGAAAATTCGGCCCCAAAATTTATTTTTGCCCTTATTCACCAAATATTTGGGCCAAGGACTAAAGTAAATGTTCCTATAATTCGCCCACGCAGGGCGTACATACGATACATACATTTGCCTTTACATTCACACATTTTATTTTTAGGGGTGGGGTGAACTAGATGTCAGAACACGTATAGCAATGCTTTCAGCACTATAGTGCGTACTTGTATGGCGGTCATTGCCCCATATACTGACTTTCAGAAAGGGTTCTGATATTTATAGAGTGCAGGAGACCCTGTGTGAGTGGTCCCTATCCATTATGTACCAAAAACTTTGTTTATTCGACTACTTAATGCACACCGTTCGGCAAAAATCAATTTTGGAAAATTCGGCCCCAAAATTTATTTTTGCCCTTATTCACCAAATATTTGGGCCAAGGACTAAAGTAAATGTCCCTATAATTCGCCCACGCAGGGCGTACATACGATACATACATTTGCCTTTACATTTACACATTTTATTTTTAGGGTGGGGTGAACTAGATGTCAGAACACGTATAGCAATGCTTTCAGCACTATAGTGCGTACTTGTATGGCGGTCATTGCCCCATATACTGACTTTCAGAAAGGGTTCTGATATTTATAGAGTGCAGAAGACCCTGTGTGAGTGGTCCCTATCCATTATGTACCAAAAACTTTCTTTATTCGACTACTTAATGCACACCGTTCGGCAAAAATCAATTTTGGAAAATTCGGCCCCAAAATTTATTTTTGCCCTTATTCACCAAATATTTGGGCCAAGGACTAAAGTAAATGTCCCTATAATTCGCCCACGCAGGGCGTACATACGATACATACATTTGCCTTTACATTTACACATTTTATTTTTAGGGTGGGGTGAACTAGATGTCAGAACACGTATAGCAATGCTTTCAGCACTATAGTGCGTACTTGTATGGCGGTCATTGCCCCATATACTGACTTTCAGAAAGGGTTCTGATATTTATAGAGTGCAGAAGACCCTGTGTGAGTGGTCCCTATCCATTATGTACCAAAAACTTTCTTTATTCGACTACTTAATGCACACCGTTCGGCAAAAATCAATTTTGGAAAATTCGGCCCCAAAATTTATTTTTGCCCTTATTCACCAAATATTTGGGCCAAGGACTAAAGTAAATGTCCCTATAATTCGCCCACGCAGGTCGTACATACGATACATACATTTGCCTTCACATTCACACATTTTATTTTTAGGGGTGGGGTGAACTAGATGTCAGAACACGTATAGCAATGCTTTCAGCACTATAGTGCGTACTTGTATGGCGGTCATTGCCCCATATACTGACTTTCAGAAAGGGTTCTGATATTTATAGAGTGCAGAAGACCCTGTGTGAGTGGTCCCTATCCATTATGTACCAAAAACTTTCTTTATTCGACTACTTAATGCACACCGTTCGGCAAAAATCAATTTTGGAAAATTCGGCCCCAAAATTTATTTTTGCCCTTATTCACCAAATATTTGGGCCAAGGACTAAAGTAAATGTCCCTATAATTCGCCCACGCAGGGCGTACATACGATACATACATTTGCCTTTACATTTACACATTTTATTTTTAGGGGTGGGGTGAACTAGATGTCAGAACACGTATAGCAATGCTTTCAGCACTATAGTGCGTACTTGTATGGCGGTCATTGCCCCATATACTGACTTTCAGAAAGGGTTCTGATATTTATAGAGTGCAGAAGACCCTGTGTGAGTGGTCCCTATCCATTATGTACCAAAAACTTTCTTTATTCGACTACTTAATGCACACCGTTCGGCAAAAATCAATTTTGGAAAATTCGGCCCCAAAATTTATTTTTGCCCTTATTCACCAAATATTTGGGCCAAGGACTAAAGTAAATGTCCCTATAATTCGCCCACGCAGGGCGTACATACGATACATACATTTGCCTTTACATTTACACATTTTATTTTTAGGGGTGGGGTGAACTAGATGTCAGAACACGTATAGCAATGCTTTCAGCACTATAGTGCGTACTTGTATGGCGGTCATTGCCCCATATACTGACTTTCAGAAAGGGTTCTGATATTTATAGAGTGCAGAAGACCCTGTGTGAGTGGTCCCTATCCATTATGTACCAAAAACTTTCTTTATTCGACTACTTAATGCACACCGTTCGGCAAAAATCAATTTTGGAAAATTCGGCCCCAAAATTTATTTTTGCCCTTATTCACCAAATATTTGGGCCAAGGACTAAAGTAAATGTTCCTATAATTCGCCCACGCAGGGCGTACATACGATACATACATTTGCCTTTACATTCACACATTTTATTTTTAGGGGTGGGGTGAACTAGATGTCAGAACACGTATAGCAATGCTTTCAGCACTATAGTGCGTACTTGTATGGCGGTCATTGCCCCATATACTGACTTTCAGAAAGGGTTCTGATATTTATAGAGTGCAGAAGACCCTGTGTGAGTGGTCCCTATCCATTATGTACCAAAAACTTTCTTTATTCGACTACTTAATGCACACCGTTCGGCAAAAATCAATTTTGGAAAATTCGGCCCCAAAATTTATTTTTGCCCTTATTCACCAAATATTTGGGCCAAGGACTAAAGTAAATGTCCCTATAATTCGCCCACGCAGGTCGTACATACGATACATACATTTGCCTTTACATTTACACATTTTATTTTTAGGGTGGGGTGAACTAGATGTCAGAACACGTATAGCAATGCTTTCAGCACTATAGTGCGTACTTGTATGGCGGTCATTGCCCCATATACTGACTTTCAGAAAGGGTTCTGATATTTATAGAGTGCAGAAGACCCTGTGTGAGTGGTCCCTATCCATTATGTACCAAAAACTTTCTTTATTCGACTACTTAATGCACACCGTTCGGCAAAAATCAATTTTGGAAAATTCGGCCCCAAAATTTATTTTTGCCCTTATTCACCAAATATTTGGGCCAAGGACTAAAGTAAATGTCCCTATAATTCGCCCACGCAGGGCGTACATACGATACATACATTTGCCTTTACATTCACACATTTTATTTTTAGGGGTGGGGTGAACTAGATGTCAGAACACGTATAGCAATGCTTTCAGCACTATAGTGCGTACTTGTATGGCGGTCATTGCCCCATATACTGACTTTCAGAAAGGGTTCTGATATTTATAGAGTGCAGAAGACCCTGTGTGAGTGGTCCCTATCCATTATGTACCAAAAACTTTCTTTATTCGACTACTTAATGCACACCGTTCGGCAAAAATCAATTTTGGAAAATTCGGCCCCAAAATTTATTTTTGCCCTTATTCACCAAATATTTGGGCCAAGGACTAAAGTAAATGTTCCCATAATTCGCCCACGCAGGGCGTACATACGATACATACATTTGCCTTTACATTCACACATTTTATTTTTAGGGGTGGGGTGAACTAGATGTCAGAACACGTATAGCAATGCTTTCAGCACTATAGTGCGTACTTGTATGGCGGTCATTGCCCCATATACTGACTTTCAGAAAGGGTTCTGATATTTATAGAGTGCAGAAGACCCTGTGTGAGTGGTCCCTATCCATTATGTACCAAAAACTTTCTTTATTCGACTACTTAATGCACACCGTTCGGCAAAAATCAATTTTGGAAAATTCGGCCCCAAAATTTATTTTTGCCCTTATTCACCAAATATTTGGGCCAAGGACTAAAGTAAATGTCCCTATAATTCGCCCACGCAGGTCGTACATACGATACATACATTTGCCTTTACATTTACACATTTTATTTTTAGGGGTGGGGTGAACTAGATGTCAGAACACGTATAGCAATGCTTTCAGCACTATAGTGCGTACTTGTATGGCGGTCATTGCCCCATATACTGACTTTCAGAAAGGGTTCTGATATTTATAGAGTGCAGGAGACCCTGTGTGAGTGGTCCCTATCCATTATGTACCAAAAACTTTCTTTATTCGACTACTTAATGCACACCGTTCGGCAAAAATCAATTTTGGAAAATTCGGCCCCAAAATTTATTTTTGCCCTTATTCACCAAATATTTGGGCCAAGGACTAAAGTAAATGTCCCTATAATTCGCCCACGCAGGGCGTACATACGATACATACATTTGCCTTTACATTTACACATTTTATTTTTAGGGGTGGGGTGAACTAGATGTCAGAACACGTATAGCAATGCTTTCAGCACTATAGTGCGTACTTGTATGGCGGTCATTGCCCCATATACTGACTTTCAGAAAGGGTTCTGATATTTATAGAGTGCAGAAGACCCTGTGTGAGTGGTCCCTATCCATTATGTACCAAAAACTTTCTTTATTCGACTACTTAATGCACACCGTTCGGCAAAAATCAATTTTGGAAAATTCGGCCCCAAAATTTATTTTTGCCCTTATTCACCAAATATTTGGGCCAAGGACTAAAGTAAATGTCCCTATAATTCGCCCACGCAGGGCGTACATACGATACATACATTTGCCTTTACATTACACATTTTATTTTTAGGGTGGGGTGAACTAGATGTCAGAACACGTATAGCAATGCTTTCAGCACTATAGTGCGTACTTGTATGGCGGTCATTGCCCCATATACTGACTTTCAGAAAGGGTTCTGATATTTATAGAGTGCAGAGACCCTGTGTGAGTGGTCCCTATCCATTATGTACCAAAAACTTTCTTTATTCGACTACTTAATGCACACCGTTCGGCAAAAATCAATTTTGGAAAATTCGGCCCCAAAATTTATTTTTGCCCTTATTCACCAAATATTTGGGCCAAGGACTAATGTAAATGTTCCTATAATTCGCCCACGCAGGACGTACATACGATACATACATTTGCCTTTACATTCACACATTTTATTTTTAGGGGTGGGGTGAACTA
>NW_024535913.1:0-10945 GCF_016097555.1 Gigantopelta aegis
CTTTATTTAGATGTATTCTGATTAAGGAATTTGGATAGGAACCCTAAAGAATAACAATTTTTAGAGAAACTACGGTAGTGTGGGATTGGGTCAGAAGAGGAAACCAGTATTGTCCCCAAGACTACCAGATATACCAAGACGTGACGCTCGATATCAGCCTTATGGTTGTCTGTTTAGAGTTGTCAAGTATGTGTGAACTTAGTAGAGGATGTGTTATATTGGACTTCAATTTATATTGTGTTAGAGAGGCTTGTAATTATGTAATGATTAGTGACATCACATGATACATTTCTGTATCGATATATTTGTATTCTGTTACATGTTGTTCAGAGAATTAAAATATATTTAATTCAGTGAAATACCTAAAGTAGTCGTGCTAGCTGGAATTACTACAGTATATACTGTTATTAGCATTTTATTTACCTTAAAACTTGTTCTTTTATCTATTTCCAGTTGTTCTCGTTCCTAGTCAGTGTAATAATAGACACATAATTTCTTTAGAACAGAAAGTATTTATTATGTACTTGTCAATTCTTTTGCTTTCACACTTCACAGACTCAGTCAACCTGCAAAAATTTTATATAACAAACTATAAATCATCTACATTTACTTACTCAGACATGGCAGGTTTAGCTTTTCATTTTCTCTGTAAATAAGACAAACACAAGTATGGCTGATTTTATATGCAAGAGCTCCACTTGGCTAAAATCAGCATTCTGCTTCTTGAGATCATCAATTTCACTAAAAGTTTATAATGTTTCAGTAAACAATATTTCATATTAGAATAGTTTGGACTAGTTAAACTAGTTGTAATTAAAATCATCAATGTATGTTTGAAAGTTGATAATTTGTGGTCCAATGTGGTCATAATACAGTTAGATTGGCCTTCAAAGGGCAGTATACATTGTCCTGATTTAAGTGTAATAATAGGTACTTTAATAGGTAGCTTACCCTTTATTACTATTACACTGAATGTATAGGTGTGTTGTATAAAAGTAAATGAGCAATTGACAACCTTAGAAATTTGCGATACATACTTTTTAAGATCATCTTCTCTTTCCTGATTGGCCTTTTGAAATTTCGAGTACTCCCTTGTGTGTAAAGGTATTCTAGTTATTTGAAAATTAAAAAATTGTACTTACTTCTTTAAAATTTCTCCTTCTGTTTGAAGAGCTGTCTTGTTGCTTCAGTTACTTTACCACAGCTCCGTGTATTGACTTCGTCAAAACTTCGTCAGTTGTCTGGTTGCTTCTTTCTCCCAAAGAAATTCCCATGTGACGCTGTCCTCAGGGAAACAGTAACTGGAAAAGTGACGATGCGTTTTGACTAATTTTAATAATTATTTTTTACGTCATAATAAATTTTGAATGACTGCTAAATTTCTAGGAATATCTACAGCTAGCTGATGAAATATAAGGAAGCGTACAATTGACATGAATTTATGAAAACGGTACCCACAAGTTTGACGTCAAAACTCATTATGTAATAGTCTTATAATAAACTTAGCTGTTCTGTATAATCTTATATAATAATAGTAGGTAGAGCCTGCCATACATAAAACATGATACAACATATGAGTATTTCACATAAGCAATGGAATGTCTAATACTATGCAATGTTTATTGCATATGTTTGAGGTTAGCAACAAAGAATAATGAGCTCGGCTCTACAAGACCTGTGAACAAATATATAACTCTTTATAAAGCTATGCAAACAAATGATTGTGTGAGTCAATTCCAGAAACTACAATAAGAAAGCTGTGAATTAATTAGATTTGTTATACAATGCTATTTTCTAGGAAATTGCTACCAAACTATGTATACAATTCTGGGAATTGAGTATTATAAACTGGAACTGTGTTCTCTTGCTGATGAACTATAATGTATATATTTTATTTTAACTATTAACATACTTAAACCAAAATATGATCTAAATTCTGTCATTTGCCATTATAAGGCATTCAAGAAAGTATGATTATTGTGTATAGAAATCTCATGTTTAATAACACTATTTATGTATGGATTCTGAATAATAGATATTGTATTTTATTTGTTTGCAGATAACTGAAAATGACAACTCCTATAACCGTTTTATAAACACATTGACCTTATAATATATAATATATCTATGTATATATCATTTCTAATAGAAAGATATAAATGGTTGTACATTCAAAATGCAAGGTGTAAATATACATAAATACATACATACATAATATTGCATACATCTTAAGTAATCTAGTAAATCTCTTGACATAGTATACTGTTACACTTGTACGTAGTTCCTATGCTGCTGGCTGGATAGCTGAGTGGACAACTGCTAAATTAAAATTCTATATAAATATATAGGTACTAACTAAATAAGAAAAAAGCATGCATCATAGGAACAAGTGATCCCATTGAGTCTTTTTCAGTGGTTTGTAGGTGCTAATGCTGAGTTATGTTTTGTGGTTGTGCATGTAGCTGGAGCTAGAAGGCCTAACAGTGCATCAGCTCCACCCAATGATCCAATGTAATTAAGTGTGGGTTGTAGTTTGGCCAAAGGGGGGGCTCAAGCCCCAAATAAATGAACTATATATTTATTATCTATATCTGTAGGGGGACTTCTCTCTGACAAGCCAGGACTTAGTCACTTACTTCTGTTGGGAACTCTTTACCAAAAACCCCTGGAGATAAACCCTGACAAGTTATCTTTGCACTGAACCAGAGGCTGCTGCCATTTACAGTCAAATAGTTACTTCTAAAGAGGTTATAGAGGCCTGAGTCATCAAGTTTGAGAAAACCAAATGGTGCAACATGGTCCTTGAAATAGGTGGTGGAACAGTTGATATAAATGCTCAAGGTTATATCAACATTTTATATCAAGCAATTGCAAAGCAATAATTAAAAATAGCAGCTAGCAAAGAAGACAGATGTGTTTTTGTACATGTATATACACGCTTGCTTTCCAAAATCATATAATTCTCATCTTATGTTCTAAGATAATGGCAAATATAAAACAGGGTGATATCTCTCATCAAAGAATATAGTCAATACTTTGGAAGAATGCTTTTGAAACTAAAAAATATAATATAGTTTCTTTTTAAGTAAATGATAAACAAGCATCAAATGTAAAGAAAAACTCATATCATATATAAATACATTCAGTAAAAATGATGGGCATTAACACTAATATTATTATAATAATTAATAAAAGTTAGGTTTATAAAAAAAAGTTTCACCATAAGACAAAGTAATTAAATATTTTGTTAATTTACCCTATAAAATAATGTGTGTCACTAAAGTCTGATATTAAAAGTAGAACAGATTATCTGAGAAAAAGAAAAAAAGACATATTCTTATAAGTGATATATTGATACCTTAGATATAAAATCACTGAACATACTAAAGAGAGACAACAGCACATCCATTTTTATTATATGCTACAAATCTGGTTACATTTAGAAGAGATGAGTAGTCCAAATAACTCCATATATACACATGGCCTAGAAAACATACTCATAATTATGTCATGTCCAAATATATAATTACATGGCAATCATGAAGCTAACAATAATTATTGTTTTCATAATTAAAGAATATTCCTGTATTGCTTAATATAAGTGTGCCTTGTTCATTTATAATCATGAATATAAAGCGATATTGAGAAAAAGCAGTACTCACTGCTATACAGTGTGAATATACAACTCTGAAACAACATGATACAGGATAAATGTGTTACATTGTGCAGAGGCATGCATTATGACTACAATATATTATATTTTAAAAAATACAAATTTCAAGAAACTATAAAAAACTCTAAGAAAACATTACTACTTGGAACTCTACAAGAATTATATGGAGTTGAATCAAATACAATGGCGTGAAGAATTTTAGTACATTTTGATGCTTGCTTACTCCTGATTGTTACAAATTCTTGGAAGCAGTTATTCATGACCTTTGAATGTGTGACAAGACTTTTTTTTTTTTTTTTTTTTTTTTTTTTTTTTTTTTTTTTTGTTTTTTTTTTTTTTTTTTTTTTTTTTTTTTTTTTTTTTTTTTTTTTTTTTTTTTTTTGTTTTTTTTTTGTCCTACAACTAGTGTAGCTATCTGTCATTGCCATCTTTTCTTGGAATTCAAGTAGTCATAATTTGTTTTCATTGACTGTCAAAACTGTTTCTATACACTGACAATAAAAATTACTTTAACAATGGAACCTGAAGATATATAGATATATATCAAGTTAACAACAAAGTTCTAAACAGGTTTGTCATACTAGTCTTCTTCATCTTTGGAGAAACACTCCTGATATAAATAACTAGAGAACTATCACATTTAACATATTTTGTAACTATCTCTGAGGCTATACTACCAAAATAGCTTTACACTTATATTCTTGATATGCAACAAATTGCTTGTTAAATGTCCATCTTTTACTAATGCCATGATATACTCTTTCTAAGTTATTTCAAAATGATTAAAAGGACTATACTGAAAGCATATTAAAAAAACAAAAATATATAGTTTAAATTCAATCTACTCCGAGGATACTTACACTGTAAAAAATGATTGGTTGATTTAACCTTTATTTAGTTATATAGGTTGTAATTGGAATCTTATTATTGTTGAAAAAGTACGCATAATACTGTTTTAATTACTAATGCACTATCACTTATGTAGCTACATAACCATCAATTTCATAGTATTAGTATACTTTATGGAACCTGTATAAATATGTATAAAATTGTCATTTAATGACACAAAACAATTGCAGGGCTGCCTATGTCTCATGTAATCACAAGTAATATTGCTTTCTTTAACTGATCTTTATTCTAATGATATTAACAACAACCATGTGTGATAATTTGTAGTAAATGCATGCTTACACTGGGACAACAAATAATTTCTACTATTTAAATTTTCAATTCTAAAAAAGTAAAATTATTGTTTCCAAGAAAATAATGGTTTGTTGACATAGTGACAATTCCAGGAATAGTACCACTATTGTTAATATTACAATTCCAGGAATATTATCACTATTGTTCATATTACAATTCCAGGAATATTACCACAATTGTTAATATTACAATTCTAGGAATATTACATAAACTTGTTTAGATTACAAAGTAAATGATAACACCCATAAAGTATTATAGCTGCTGTCATAATTCCTTGCATTTAAACCATACTCTTTCTGGAAAGTATTAATAATGGGTATGAATAATTATAATAATTATTACATTGATAGTATTTCCGTTTATAATCTCAACAAAAGTTGTCTATAGTTTTCACTATAATATTTTCTCAATTTTAGCCATATTATCCAAAATATATGTAATATACAAAGATAATGTCTAAAACCAAAGTAAACGATTAGATTTGTTAGTGATTTTTAGTGTCAATGAATACCATAGTAATGTTTCATGTTATAAACTTTAGAATAACAATAGTTACAATATTAAGATAACTTTAATATTATTAGAAAAATTGCTAGTGGCCTCTAGTGTGGCATAAAAACAGTATTAACTTTTCCATGTTGTAACTTAAGAATACAGTTTCACTACAAAAGTTACAGGATATGATAAATTTAATACCATCAAAAAAAATTAAATCAAACCATGCTACTATATTCATTATAATAACATTGAAGGGTGTGTGTCTAGCTTACAAGGCATCTATACAACATTTTGTCTAATAACTAACTACTAATTGAGTATCATTTTACAATTATGTTAAACAATATGATTTTTATGAGTTAAAAAACATAACATAATAAAACGTTAACAGCATTTATACGAATAAATTACCTTCTACTTAAAATGCTACTCTACTTTTAACACCACATTACAGGTTCTCAGAGATAAAAAATACTGAATGAACAGACTATAATGAACTGCTATAATTAAGGAAACACAATTATCTCCTAAAATCAACGGTCGATAATAAAAAAGAAAACATTTGGACTAATCCCAAAATTTATACTGTATACCAAGATTAAAACACACTAGACTTAAAATTTCATTTCATAAATAATAGTTTATATTGATATCTGCAACACATCTCATGTGTTGATTCTTGATAAGTTCTTCAAAGTAATGTAAGCTTGTATAGGCATGTTTTGAAGTATCCAGAATATTCTGTTATGTCTTTTTAGAATCCATAGATGAGCTAACCTCACTAATAAGAACAGACATAGTCATTGTGTACATGTATACCATTACATTAGTATACTAATACATTAATAAGGTGCTAATGAACTAAATGATGGATGTCTGTCAGATTCTCAGTGTTAACGATTAATGCCTGATATATAAAGGGGGTCAGACAGTCTGTTATTATGTCTTTTAGAAATTCAGGCCATTTATTATATATATATATAGATATCCCTCATATTGTTACAATATATTGTTGTATACAATAATTAAAAGCAAAAATAACTACATTGCACATATGAACCATACACATATTTAACAGCTAATGATGTCAATGATTCTCTAAATGGAAAGAATTTCATTAACTGCTTTGCTTCCTGTACATGCCCACACTATCAACTTATAATTTTGAAGAACATCAGTAACCAATATTTTACAGTCAAATCAATCATTTCAAAGTAAAAATAGGACTACTTTTATAATTACTGTAAAGACAGGAGTAAAAGGTACAGAAGACACAAATATTAAATTTGTCCAAATCAGGGATTTCTTGTGTAGTAACAGTATTATTCATACCATTAGGATAATCCCATCATAAACAATAAATACAAAAACTTGCTAATTTAGCTACTTTAAATGCTCAAACATCACATTCATTAATACACTAATAAAATAATCTCATGATTAAGGAGGAGGTGCTTCTATCCAGAGAAAGTGTTAGTACTTCATACATGGCTATTATATTCCTAGATTACATGTAGCCTTATCACAGGTGTAGTTAAGAGAATGCAAACTACTACTAACCTTCTAGCAATTTGTAATTTCATTATAGACTCTAAATCTATAAGAAAATAAATGTCAAACAATGAAATATATCCTTTAGCTAGTGGAGATATACAGATATGTAAATAATGTCATAACAAATTCAAAACAATCAGCTCTAGAGCTCTGACAAAAAGGATAGCAATGTGAACAATAACATTAGTATTTCTTATATGTGCCCAAGTATATTTGCTGATTAGCTATTGGTTTAATCATTACATTCACTTTAAGTAGTAACACATATTGTGTGTCAGAGCTTAAAAAGATTTGGGATCCTATGAAATATATAGATATCTGTTGATGCCAAGAATGATGAATAAGGTGTTGTGTTGCCATTCAAAGCAGTGTAATTCTTCAAAATTAGACAGAGTAGAGCTGTGCTAGAAGTAATTGAAGTAATGAAAGTGATGAATAAAAGAAAACGTCTAACAAGTATGTAGTTAGGACTTTGACATTATTATACATTCTTAAAGTTAACTAATATATTATGTGTGTGTGTATGTGTATATATATATATATATATATTATATAATATATATATATATGTATATGTATATATATATAGCCTGATTACTTGAACATGGCCACCTGCTAAACATTATACTTATATATTTACATCATATATCATAATACATGCATGTATTTGATCCACAGTATCCCTAAACATACTAGGGGGAAGTATTGATCTCATCCCAATTGTGACCTTCTCACATGAGTAAGTCCTCCAAAAGACATATTCATTAGTGGGGCGTTATAAAGAATCTCTACTACATGCTAGTGGGTATAACTGCATAAAAGTTGTTATCACATCATTTTTAACGCATAACGACATACGGAACAGAACTATTTATTTTCGTCATGGCAACTGGTTTCGTTGCAGTCCGTCAGGTACGAATGATTGGAATAATATCAGTTAAGCTACACCAAAAGAGCCGCTAGCAAGAGCTACCAAAGTCAATCGGTCTATTTCCGGATATCGAACTACAAATGGTAAAATCGCTGCAATTTACTTTGGAACAACCTCAGTTTCCGTAGCTTTTACAACTGATGGAGACAAAGACGTCAATACATTGGTCTTAGACGAATCAAGCCTGGATACCCGAATTCCAAACACTCTTATTAAAGAGGTCAGAAAAAACGGAACTATATCAATAATTTCACTAGGTAATGATGCTACTACAGTGTGACAGCAAGCTGCGCGCAAGTGATAGATGCAATTAATTTACTTTGAAAAGGGATCAAGATGCTCATGAGAGAGACAAGGTAGTGTGTAAGTACTACAATATTTATTATATGGAAATTTACTGTGTATAGGTCATTGATAGTCAATCACTTGCTGAGTCGTTTTTCAGGAGAGTCATTTTATCTAGTTTGAGGTGATTGGCTTTATCTTGAAGTATCTTCGAGATCGTTTAATAGAACATCTTTCAAAAACTCCAAAACCTCTTAAAGACGACCAGACTTTAATTGGGTCATCACTGTGCCTGCTATATGGGATGCCCGAGGAAAAAGGATGATGAGAGAAGCTGCTTACTTGGTAAAAATAATCTCAATAACATAAATTATATATTAACTATCACTCTGTAGGGTGGCCTTCTCTCTGGAAAGCCAAGGAATTAGTCACTTCACTTCCCCCCCCCCGCTTTGCCTGGGAATTCTTTACAAGACCCCTGGAGACCAAACCTGACAAATTATCTCTTGCACTTGAACCAGAGTTGCTGCCATTTACAGTCAAATAGTTACTTCTAAAGAGGTTATAGAGGTGGGGTCATCAATGTGTGAGAAACCAAATGGTGCATAACATGTGTCCTTGATATAGGTGCGGAACAGTTGCATATAACTGCTCAAGTTGAGGTTGATGGAGGTGTGGAAGTTTTAAGCATTCCAACTGGAAATACTTGGGGTGGTAACTCAAGTCAATGAAAAGTTTCTGAGACTTTTACAGGAGTTGTAAGTGATCCTAATTTTTCACGTTTTCATTCTTCTGGTGATAAGCATACAATCAAACAATCCTAAATAAGCTCTTGTATAAAGAGATTTGAACTCCAAAAGATGATATTTGGTGACAACAAAATACATTTAGACGAGATATGTATTGACTTGCCAACGATTTAATTCGCTTTTATAGCAGTGAAACAATTGAGAAAGGAGCAAAAACAAATTGACGGAGTTGAATTCTCAAATGATTGTCTTTTACATTTCATGAAAACATTGTTAAAGAGCGACTTTTTGGTCCCAGTAATTAGATGCAATTGTGGAGGTGTATGATAGAGATACTAGATAGTCTCGATAGTCAGATTGATACATTTTATATGGTTTGTGGTTTGGTGGTTGTAAGTATCTTTACAATACCTTAGGTGTGTGCCATTAAGACTAAATTTGGATCTACTAAATGTCGGATTATTGTACCAACATCCCCTAAACTAGACTATGCTACTGGAGCTGTATGTGGAGGAGAGAGATCCTGATTTTAATTAAAGCTAGGACGTGTCGATGCCACTTATGGCCATAAGCCTGCAATACAACTTTGACGAAAGCAAGCACGATAGTCACTATCGCATCTACAATCCAGAACAAACGACGTTATAAATGCTTGTGTTTTTGTTTTTGCTTTGATGTCTTCACTGTATGTTTGGTTTGTATATTTACAACGAGGGGAAATTGAAGAGCTAATGAAGTGTTTGTTACAACTAATATTATCCCAGCTTACCAAACAATGACATACATGAAATAGGACATTTTCACAAACAAACCAACTCCAATTGGGTGTTCAGTATGTAAAGGACAGGAGGAGAGAAATGAATGTAATGAAGATTGGCGAAACAGTTATGGTAAATTCCCAAGTCCTGATAACCTTCCAAGGGAGCTGGCGTAAAGTCGATGTTACATGGATTCAGCGGTGAATGAGATACAGGCAAAAGCGTAAAATGGTGTTACCGGAAAAGAAGTTTAAAAACGTCGGGCGATTTTCTTTCAGCCTCAACAACATTAATTTTGTATGTATAAATATTGTTATTGTTAAATATTTTGCCACAAGTCTTTCAACCAGAGTCATAGTGTTTGATACTATAGTTTATGCAATGCTGATTTATGCTTGCTGAAATAAAATGGTGAAATGAATTCGATGTGACCTAAGCAAAGATAATATAGGGTGTTATTTAGAGTCAGAATAGAAGTTTTGTATATTTCTGCAATTGGGTATAGTAGTTTCCTTTAATTTTTTTAAATGTAGCAAAAATAATTATTTCAGTCGGAGTACTATGATCCTTACATAAGAACTCCTTGATTATTTCATGGTTATAACATATTTTTTAAACAAACTTAATAGGTTGGACTTAAATGGTAATTTAATATAAAGAAATTAATAAAAAGGTTCATTGTCCATAATTATTCAATAATTGATCTGCTTTAAAATTACCCAAAAATATGTTTAAAAATATTGTGTTTAACAACAACCAATGATTTGAAGTTGGTAAGTTATGTACAAATTTTCTGTGTGAAATACTATTTAATTATTGATGTTTAAACATTGAGAATTGAATAAAAAGACTCCTGTTTTAAAATTATAAAGAGTACTCTTTTCTTTAATTTAACAAGTGATGTAATTAAGCATCATATGTTGTCATTAACAGAAATTTGGCTATGCATTGCAATTCTATGGATTTTTCATTATTCAAAGTTAGAATAGTTTTTTCCTAGAATTTAAAAGTTATTAATTTCTCGAAACTTTATAATCTTCTCTTTTTCTTAAAATAATTCTTTAACAATTTAAATGGCATGTTTAATTTAAGCCAACTTTTTTGTAATGTTGAAAAAAATTAAAGTCAATTTTGTAAAGTTGTTAACCCCAGAAGTATACTTTCAATTTTGTGTACAAATACACATCTCTTTAAAAGTTTAAACTTTAAAATCATAAGATAACACCTTTAATAGGCATATAATTTATTTAAAGTGAAAGGATTAAATCCTGTCTTATAATGATAGAATACACTA
>NW_024535914.1:0-11560 GCF_016097555.1 Gigantopelta aegis
GAAAGACCCTACATGCTGCTTACTGTGGGGAGATAAAGATGAACTTATGAAATTATAACGCAATTGGAGCCAGTAACTTGGAAGCAGTGGTAGACTGTAAGTTAATAAATATTATATTTAATCTGTAATGGAGGGTCGCTAAACAACTTAAAGATAGGAGATAAAGCCTAATAATATCCAAAATAGTCAATCTGAGTAATATTAAATTTTCTATTAGTAGGTTATTGTTTAGATATACATTATAACTATTAATCAGTTACATATAATGTATGATATAATATAATCCTCAATGAATTAATTGTATCAGTACTACTATGTTATGTTATGTGGAATACATCATGTACTGTGATCTCTTCTACAGGACACTCTTCTACTCAAATCTGCAAGAAAATGTAATTTGAAAAGTGGTGAGAGAATCACTCACTAAACAAGCCAATATTAACATTGCTAATGAGGTATACACTACATTAATGTACCTACAATTTACTGTCATACTTGGAAAGTCTTCATACAACATCAACATATGGATAATTTTAAGAATATATTTTGAGAGATAATAAGAATTGTTTTAAACTGTAACAGAATTAATTGCTTTTGCCACTTCTGTATATAAAAATAGTGGGAGTGTAAAAAGACAATACTAGATATCGTTACAAGTTAATAACAATAAGCCACACCCCTGTTATGATCACTATAATTATAAACATTGGTCTTCTATTGAAGACTATATAAGAATACCATAGTAATATGTGAGTATTATAAATAGATTATAGTACATGAATAGATCAATTAAACAAACCCACACCCAGTATGTAGCATATAAAATAGGAAGAATGTTTTTCTAGCATCACTTATTAATGTTTAAGCTGTGCTCATAGTAATTTATACTAGTACGTGACAATAATATTAATTGTTGTTTAGTATGGCCAGACTCCAATGTGTGATGTATTGACTCAGTTAATAACTTTATTTTAGTACAAACACATTCACATATGATATAACACAAACTCAAAACAAAAGATCCAACCAATACCACAACATGAACATTTTTATAAAGTATTATTGCCTAGATCACTTATGGGACAGGAAGTATGCACAATATAATGATATTCATAAGCATTGCAACACAATCAAATAGTAATACAGTACATTCCTCCACCTTAAGATTAAAAGTATCGGTCAGGAGGTTTACGAATTCTAGTAGATTCTTCTTGGTCCTGGAATTGGTGGT
Source organism: Gigantopelta aegis (assembly GCF_016097555.1). Classification (NCBI taxonomy): domain Eukaryota; kingdom Metazoa; phylum Mollusca; class Gastropoda; order Neomphalida; family Peltospiridae; genus Gigantopelta; species Gigantopelta aegis. Next base: position 1,232 of record NW_024535914.1, read on the forward strand.
AATACTAAACTAGCATCCACAATAGCTCTCTCGGATGTAACTTCAGGAAAATCATCAAATGAGATGTCTGATTCGTCTGTTTCAGACAATAGAGATGTCTCTTACGTAACTGATCTATGTGTCGTCTAAGTTCAACTCCATTCTTTAATTTTACAATGTAGGATACTGGACCTAATCTCTTACAAACAGTTCCTTCTATCCATTAGGACCAGCTTCTATAATTTCTAACAAACACACAGTTCTGTTTTCTCTTGAACTCTCTGAATTGACTGTGTCTATCATGAATTTCCTTCTGTTTTCTCCACTTTAGGACTCTACCTTCCCCTGAAGATCTGGATGTAGCAAATCCAAACGAGATTTTTAGTTTTTTCTACCAAAAAGGTAACTCTGCAGGAGATTTTGGTTGTAGTGGACTGAGGAGTCACTCTGTAATTGAACAAAACTTTAGATAACTTACACTCTAAAGATCCTTCTGTTTGTCGTTCTAGACTTCTCTTGAAAATTTTGAACTGCTCTCTCTCGGCGAGTCCGTTAGATGATGGGTGATATAGTTATACTTTGACATGAATAATTCCATTACTCTGCATAAAATCTTGAAATTCTTGACTTGTAAAAACAGAACCATTGTCACTCACTATCTTGTGCGGTAGACCAAACGATGAAAATAACATTCTTAATTTCTCAATGGTGTGAAAAGAAGTTGCTGCCTTTACAGGAAACACCTCTACCATTTAGTATGAGAATCAATAACAACTAGAAACATATGTCCTTGATACAGGCCTGCGTAATCAATATGTAATCTCGACCATGGATGTGTCATCCCAATCCCATGGATGAAGTGGTGCCACTGGGGGTGAGTTTCGATGACTTTGACAAAAGGTACAATCTCTTACTTTCTTTTCAATTTCACTGTCTAGTTTTGGCCACCAAACGTAGCTACAAGCTAATCCTTTCATTTTTACTACTCCTGGGTGAGCATGGTGTAATTCTTCCTAAGACTTGAGCTCTTAACTGGTTGGAATGATGATTCGTGTGCCCCACAACAAACATCCATCTAGTAAACTTAACTCCGTTTTGACGTCTATAGTAGGTATATACAATCTGACGGAACATCTGATACGTTCTCTGGCCACCCTCTACGTACTAAATTAACTACTCTTGATAATACTGATCTTTCTCTGTACTTTTTCTTAAATCTGTTACTGTTATTTAATGGTATGGATTCCAAGTGGTTCACCAGAGCAATTAACTCTGCTGAAGGTGAAGAGGGTTCCTCTGTCAATGGTATTGGTAATCTGCTCAAAGCAATCTGCATTAGCTAGTTCTTGACCTGGGCAATATTTTACTGAATAGTTGTAACTTCCTGACAATGAGAGGCCCTCTCTGGATTCTACAAGAGGCTAGTGTTGGAATTCCCTGTGCTCCAGATATTGTACTTCTGGTGCCATGAATATACATTTTTCTCGTCTAAGTTTCATTCAGCTAGTGACAATCTTTCTAATACTTTCTCTACATTGGCTACATGCTCTGATTCAGTATGGCCTGTGATTAATATATCATCAATATACACACTGACCTATGGTATTCCTTGGAGGAGATTTTTCATCAGGCGCTGAAATATTGATGGTGCTGAGTGTTGATTCCAAATGGTAGTCGTCTGTAGGGATATAACCTTTATGTGTATTGACGGTATGTATAACTGAGAGTGTAGATCAAGTTCTACTTGTTGATATGCGTGTGACAGATCCATTTTGTAAAGGACTTTCTCCTGCTAATGAAGAGAAGAGATCATCAACTTTAGGTAACAGGTAGGTATCGAACTTAGATGCTTTATTGATAGTGGTTTTGTATCTCCACAGATACGAATTGAGTTGTCTGGTTTCATAACCGGGACTATGAGTGAGGCCCACTCTGAGAACTGTACTCTCTCTATTATTCCCTCACGTTGTAGTCTGTCTACTCTGCTTCAACTTTGGGTCTGATCGCATATGGAACCAGACGGGCTTTACAAAAAATAGGTTTAGGTCTGGGGATCAATGTGAATTTTTGCTGTTGTTCCTTTTAACTTCCCTAGACCTTTCTCAAACACCAGATTATACTGTCCAAAACCAACTCTAAGTCTTCCTTTCTGTTGTACTTGTTGTATACTCTGCCAATTCAACCGAAAATGCATAAGCCAGTTGCGACCAAAAAGACTTGGACCAGTACCTCTTGACAATCAATAGTAGTAAAACGTTTTGTACTCCGTAACTCACTTCTACATCCACTGTACCCAGTGCTTTAATTTCGGTGACCTGAGTATGATGTAAGTCTAACTGTTGATGGTTTCAGTTCCCTATATGACCACATTTTGTGCAAACGTTTGTTGACTAATAATTGATGATGACGCTCCAGTGTCTAACTCCATTGTAATTATTTCTTATTTACTCTTACAGTAATTTGAATTGGTTTAGCTCAACTATCAGTTAGTCCCAAAAGTCTATGAGTATCTTCTTCGTCTGACCTGGTAGCATAGTTATCTTCAACATTGTGTGTCTGCATATTAGGTTTTCAGTCCTCTGTTTTGAACCTGTTGCTGACGTCCACTCCTACACCTTTTCGAAATGTGACCTCGTTTATGACATACGTGACACTCCTTGTCTCTGAAAAAACAAGTTTTGAACTATGTGCTGACCTCCACACCTGTAGCATTCTGAATTGGTTTCGTCTTTTGCTGCTGATTCTCTGGACTGTAACTAGTGGCTTCTGTTCAACTTCTTGCATGACTTTCGAACTTTTCCTTGAGCAACCTCAAGCGTCTTGGCAAGAGTCAAATCTATTTCTGATAAGAAACGCCTTTGCATTTGCAGGGTGATTAATACCACAAACAAGTCTGTCTCTTAGCATCAAAATTCTGATAATTTCCTTAGTTCTGCTACAAAAGCAGCAATAGTTTCGTTTGACTGACGAACTCTAGAATTGAAATGAAAACGTTGAACTATCTAGCATCACTTATTATTAATGTTAAGCTGTGTTCATAGTAATTATACTAGTACATGACAATAATATATATATGTTGTTTAGTATGGCCAGACTCCAATGTACCTAGCATGTTATAGAGGTCATGATAAAGTAGTTACAAGTATTACTAGATCATGGTGTTTCAAGTGGATGTTCCAATCAAGGTCAGTGATCATGTATTTATACATGTATGCAATGTATGTTATTGATGTTTGCACAGCAGAAGTTAATGACGTTACTTCAGTCACATAAGAAATTGAAAGTGATTTCTTTGTATTGTAACTAATGTTAATTAATACAACACAAATTTTAATTAATCAAGTTCATTATTATACAGAGTTATTATTATATATTATTATTACTATTAATACTATATTAACATTTACCCTTGAAACCTTGAAACTCATAAGTTATAATAAATATCAGTGGTTAGCAAACAACTTTTCTTATAATTTTCTGTAATTTTTTACCTTTAGAGTCACTTTATAACACAAACAAGACATTTTCTTTAGCATACTTTTAAAGCTTTTATAATATTGAAACCATTTACTAATCACAGATTCATCAAAGTTTATGTGGCAAGGTAGTATGTGGCAACAATTTTTTTATGTTGTTTAGGATGGCGAGACTCCGTTGTACATAGCATGTGACAAAGGTCATGATAAAGTAGTACAAGTATTACTAGACCATGGTGTTCAAGTGGATGTCCCAGACAATGTCAGTAATATATGATGTATTCATGTTAAGTTATGTAAGACAAATAGAAGTTAATGAAGCTATTTTGGTCACAAATCAAATGTGTTAACGTATTTATGGAATGGTTAAGTGTCTTATAAATGACTGGTCATATTGTCCATGCTACAAATCACTTGTTGATGTAATTATCTTCGAAATCAATCTATATTTGCATTAATGCTATCACTTTGTGTTTGATATTTGAAGTTTACAGGTATATATTATTAACTACATTTACATATAATATTCTATTAGTAGACAAAACCTATAATGATGTATATGTAACAGAGTATGAATGTTCTGTAGTACCACTTAGTAAGGATTTTGCTTTATAGTTTGTGCCAGTATATGACAATAATATTATATGTTGTTTAGGATGGCAAGACTGCATTGGACATAGCACGTTACAAAAGTTATTATAAAGTAGTGGAGGTATTTCAATGCCATGGTGTTCAAGTAGATGTCGCCAGACAAGGTCAGTGACATATCATGTCTTCTTAGTTGTGTTATTAAATATTGACATGTAGATGTACCAAAGAATACAGAAATGGAATGAAAGATATTGAGAACTTAGTAATTTTGTCAAAAAACTTTGCAAATTATGTATTTCAAAACAAACAGAAATATACTTACCTTTGATAGATGTAAATGAGATTTTTTATTTGCTTAAAAAATAACTGATGTATGTCAGTTAGATTTAACTGTAGATGGTTTTTCTTTAAAGTTACTACGTTATTAAACTGATGATCTCTGCCTAATATTTTGATGTGTTAATCAAAAGAGATGCATAGGGCTAAGTGCCTTATTAGGAAATAGAATAATGAACTTTAATTCACACAGGCAAACCTAACATTAAACACTGTCAAAAGTAGAACCTGGTTTCTAATTCTTTTTTTTTAAAAAATGAAAGAGGAAAAAATTACCACTTTAATATATAACACCCTTTATTAAATCTTCCATGTAAACATTATTCTAAAGACTATATGCATGACATTTAGAGCCGCTCCTATAATTATAATAGATAATACAAGATATCAGCATCGAATTATAGGGGATTCTATCTACCTGCTACATGATATACATGTTATTACAAGGACATATACTGTTTATAATTAATTGTGTTAAATTTGAAGATGTGCACTGGTATTGTAATTTTTACATACCACACGCACACATCTTCAGTCATCCATGAAAGTGGCAAAGTGAATAAATAAACCTTTTGCTTACAATATCAATTTAAAAGAAAATCATAATATCAATTTGAATTTATTTCATAATACAATTGATAATATTGTATCATGTATTCCTCTATTTCATAGCAGGATGGTAACACATCATTACACAATGCATGTTCTAGAGGTGTCAAACACTGTTGATCTTACTCTAAAGCTGGATCTAATGTTGATACTGTTAATAATGTAAGTTCATGATATAACAATGTATATCATTTAATTTATATCCACAGATAGAAAAAAAATAGTTAATGCTACTTTCAATCAATTTTATAATGTGTTTCATTTGTTCCAAAATTAAAATTGTCTACATTTATATCTATGTATACATCATGTAACAACAATTTGTGCATCATGATATGTTATTATGTTCTTATCTTAACTTACACATGATAATGCTCCACTGTCCAATTTGATGTTCCTTAAATAACATTTATCTCTGTATACAAATATATTATATTATAATATATATATATATATCATATATATAGGAAGGTGAGACTCCTCTCTGTGTTGCATCATCAAAGAAAGGCTACAGTGAAATTGTGACAAAGTGTTACTAAAGGCTAATGCTAGTACAATATAGCAAGCAAAGTAAGTTGTCTTCATTTTAAAACCAATTGTCATATTTCCATGATTAACATGCCTTGGTGTTTATTAAACTCAGAGCCATTTTGACATGGTATTTAAATCAAACATGTGTTTAGTTAGCGTAGACAACAAGTGTTAAAAGTGATTTATTGACGTTGTTATCCAGCAACAGACCTCACAAGATAAAAACGATTTAGAACGAAGATAAAAAAATTTAACTAATTTTAGCTCCTCAGTCCTGAGGGAAATGTTATTTAAACTAATTTAGTCTCATTATATATAGCTTTGCGACATGTCAAAACTATTTATCAGTCCCTAATAACCTGGTAATGTATTATATAATATACACCATCTAAATGTAGTACATGTTTTTGATCAAAGTCCAGTTAAATGCAATATACTTTATTATACATCAGTTGTGTTGTATAAGCTTTTCAAAGCTGTTGTTAAAAGAAAGCAAGTGTTTATTCAGTGTAGGTATTTCATTTATTAACTATTATCTGACAAAATATTATCTGTTGATTCTTCTCCCTTCTTACCCTTTTAGAGTTATTTTATGGCAAATTATAACTTGTAACTTTTAAAGTTTTTTATAATAAAGAGGTTTACTAGTAACATTCGTATTTGATCTATGTGGATCCAGTTGCTTCAAGTGGCATCTTTCTCTAATAAGTTTGGTTTTTTGATACCTATAAGCTATGGCAAGGTGTTTAGAGGTTGTAAATGAACTGAGGTGAAGTGCACCCCTTTATGTTTATTATAATTGCTCTCTTTAAGGAAGAGTATAGATTAAATTTATGTGTTATAAGTGACCATTTCAAAAAGACGACAGAACAGGACAGGAATAAAATAAGAAATAAAACATATCACTTGTTTTGTAACCAATAACAGAGGAGAATTTCCTCCAGTATCAACTTCATAATGCTTTTGCTGTATATAATATAGGGCTTTGTACTAGTATGTGGCAATAATATTAAAATGCTGTTTAGGATGGGCAATACTCACTGTACATGGCATGTCTCTGTGGTTGTATTTGGATCCATTATACTATCATCTTAGTGTGTTGACATTTAAAAGTTGTTAGAGGTGTAATTTAGTATTAAACAGTTTTCACCGTAGTGTTCTATTAGGTAGACATAACTTTATGATGATTTAACTCTAACAGAGTATGAATGTTTTCTTAGTATTACTTAGTAGTGCCTATTGTTTGTGCTAGTATATCACAATAATATTACATGTTATTTAGATGGTAAGACTCCGTTTGACATAGCACGTTACAAAAGTTATGATAAAGTAGTAGAGGTATTTTTCAATGCCACCGGTGTTTCAAGTGGATGTTCCAAACAAAGTGAGTACATATCATGTATTCATGTTAACAGTTATTGTAAAGATTGACATGTACAGGGGGGTGTACTGAACATTATTAATATTACATAACAAAAGTAAAAGAACTTACTGTGGTATGTTAATAGTAATTTTGAAATATATTTTCATAATTGGAGAAATTATTGTTGCAACATTGTACAGGCACTGTTAGATAATGAAGAATTTTATCAAGTTCTTTCTAATGTGATGTAAAGAGAATGACAAGGAATTTCCTAAATTTTAATAAAAAATATATATAAGAAAAATTTTTTTGGTATGGCGGTGGGTTATAAGTAAACTGATACATGTCAGTTTAGATTTAGATATAGACAGTTTCGGTTATCTCAATGTGTAAGTTGTTAAATTGAACGGTTGTTGCCTAATATTTTGTGTGGTTAATCAAAAAGAAATGCATAGGGCTAAAGTTGATAATGAGAAAAAGGTTTAATGAACTTTGATTCATACAAGCTAACATAATATCAAACTCTATTATAAGTTAAAAACTAGTTTCTAATGTTTGAATAAATTAAAAGAAAACTTGATCATTTTAATATTTACCTTAGCCAAAGCCACAGGCATTAAATTCTACACATAAATATTTATTCTCAAAAGACTTCATGACGTTCCTTCTGCCACTTCTATAATTACAATAGAGATAACAAGATATTAGCATCAAATTATAGAGGATTCTATCTGCCTGTATATGATATACATGTTCTATTACCAGTACTTTGTATTTTTTAAAATTAATTTGCTGAATTTGAAGAAGTACACGATACTGTTGTTCATTTCCACACACACACATGTTCATTCATCCATGAAAAATAGCAATGTGAATAGAACATTTCCTTACAATATCAATTAAAAAGTGTGTAATGGTCAATTTAAATATTTTATAATACAATTATATAATATTGTATCATGTGTTCTCTATTCCATAGGATGTAATTCAACATTATACCAAGCATCTTCTAGAGGTGATCATAACACGATGTTGATCTTCTAATTAAAGCTGAGCTAATATCGATATTGCTAATAATGTAAGTTAAATATTTTAGAGCATAGATCAATTTAACGATTGTTACATGTGATGTTTATAATAGGTAGACATAAATACAAAGATATAACTCTTAAGAGGGTATCACCATAGCAATGATCTGCACTACAGTTTTTTACTATTATTAATGATAACATTATATTTTTTAGGATGGCCTGATTCAAGTGTACATAGCATGTTTACAATGGTCACGATAGAGTAGTACAAATATTACTAGTCCATGGTGCTCAGTAGATGTCCACAAAGTCAGTGACATATAATAGTATTCTGTTAAGTTATTAACATAACTGACATTAATGAACCTACCTTTGGTCTGAATGAATATGTTCATATGGAATGTTTTAAGGTGTTTTTAAAATGTCTGGTCATTATTACAAAGACAACCTTCTGATGTAATTGTACTTGCTAAATCAATTTATGTTTACATTAATGCAATCACTTAGTGTTTGATTTGAGTTTAGAGGTGTCATTGAATCTTAATCACATTTACATGAAGTGTTTTTTAGGTGACATAACCTATGATGATGTAAATTGAACAGAGTATGAAAGTTTTCTAGTTGTATTACTATGCAATGACGTTGCTATATACCATAATTGCTTTTTTTCCGTTTGTGAACATTTCATCCTTGATAAACGAATTTTTTGCGAATTCGAAAATTGCTATTTAAATGAATTTTTAATGTAAACGAAAAAATTGGGGAATGACGAATATTTAGAATAACCCGTACATGAATACCCACTGTTTGTCTATATACAAGAGATTGAGATGTCACAGCCAAGTATTCCGAATTTCGAAGTTATTTCAAGAGCTTATTAACGACCTCCTTGATCCAAAGGGATCACTATTGGCTACACTTCCTCCTAGAGCCATTGCTCTGCCACCATGAGGTTTTGAAAAAGTGATGACTGAAGGCAGCAAGTCTAAACGCCGTGGATCTTATGTAAAGTAAGTATTATCTCTCACAACTTGCTTACACCTTTACAACTAATGTTTACTTTAGATATACACTGAAGTTAAAGCTGCTATTGGGAAGTATGCAAGTATATCATGGTGCACCATACGCTAGTGCCAAGTTCACAAGAAGAACAGGTGTTAAAATCAGACAAGTCATCTGTGAATTGTATTAAAACAAAAATATTTGAAAGAAAGGGTGAAAAAGATGTGATGATGAGTTAACTCTCTGCCACACAAAACAACCTGGCGTCCTCCTATTGCTTGGTGACTACATAGAAAAGCAGCTGCAACTTATGTAAAAAAGATTCGACAGCAAGGAGGAGTTGTCCCAGCTGGGACAACACTCCTTCTTTTGTGTAGCTGCTGCTCGAGGAATAATGATGGTCTTTTATCTTCCATTTTTTTTTTTTTTTTTGCCACAACTGGTGCAGAACTTGGTGGGCATGTGGTATGTAACCCAGTGGATCTGAGGGCAAACCACATTTTCCTTCACAGAATGAAAAGAAGGTGCCGACAACATGAAAAAAAACAAAGCACAAACCAGCTGATTTTGAAGAAAGTAAAAAGAATCATTTCGTTGAAGAAGTCATACAACTGTGACCATGGAAGAGATCCCACCAGAGTTGATCTTCAACTGGGATCAAACTGGGTATTCACCTAATTCCATGGTCTCTCCTTGGACAGTAGCAACAAACTGGTGGCTACACGAGTTTAATTGGTGGTGTGACAACAAACACAAATCACAGCAATTTGTGGTACACTTAAGGTGATTTTTTGCCGTTACAGATAAATTTACAAAGGCAAAATGGAATGATTGATTCATCCCAAAAGTTTACATTTCCATGTGAATGGAATGTCACTGCATTCACCCAACCATTGGTCCACAGAGGCAACCATGATCGAGTATGTTGAAGGAAATCATTAATTATGTATGTGGAAAGCAACAAGAGATTGCTATAATGATCCAGCCAAGGCCGCGCTAGCCTATAATAGACAAGTTTAGAGGGACAGATAACTACAGCAGTTGTCACACATTCTTGCAAGAAATACACAACATATCTGCTATTATTCCACCAACATGACTCAACTTGCTCCCAGCCAATGGTTTTAGCTAATAACAAACCAGCAAAGATTTTCTCAAGAAAAAAAAAGGTTTGAAACTCGATATTCAGAGCATAAAACGCATTTCTAAGTTGAGAAACATACGTTAAGGATAAAAGCCAATAAAATGGCTTTTACAGCAAAAATATAACCGCAACAGGCTGGGGAATGGCCATTTCTCCTGTATCCAAGTTTGTGGTAAATGGATTTAGGCGGCTATATTTTAGTGTCTTGATAACACAGGAATGAAGACATAGAAGAATTTTACAATATACTGGTTGCTACGATAAAAT
>NW_024535915.1:0-14525 GCF_016097555.1 Gigantopelta aegis
GAAAGGGTTCTGATATTTAAAGAGTGCAGGAGACCCTGTGTGAGTGGTCCCTATCCATTATGTACCAAAAACGTTCTTTATTCGACTACTTAATACACACCGTTCGGCAAAAATCAATTTTGGAAAATTCGGCCCCAAAAATTTTTGCCCTTATTCAAATATTTGGGCCAAGGACTAAAGTAAATGTTCCTATAATTCGCCCACGCAGGGCGTACATACGATAATACATTTCCCTTCACATTCACACATTTTATTTTTAGGGGTGGGGTGAACTGGATGTCAGAACACACATAGCAATGCTTTCAGCACTATAGTGCGTACTTGTATGGCGGTCATTGCCCCATATACTGACTTTCAGAAAGGGTTCTGATATTTATAGAGTGCAGGAGACCCTGTGTGAGTGGTCCCTATCCATTATGTACCAAAAACTTCTTTATTCGACTACTTAATGCACACCGTTCGGCAAAAATCAATTTTGGAAAATTCGGCCCCAAAATTTATTTTTGCCCCAAATATTTGGGCCAAGGACTAAAGTAAATGTTCCTATAATTCACGATACATACATTTCCCTTCACATTCACACATTTTATGTTTAGGGGTGGGGTGAACTGGATGTCACAACACACATAGCAATGCTTTCAGCACTATAGTGCGTACTTGTATGGCGGTCATTGCCCCATATACTGACTTTCAGAAAGGGTTCTGATATTTAAAGAGTGCAGGAGACCCTGTGTGAGTGGTCCCTATCCATTATGTACCAAAAACGTTCTTTATTCGACTATTTAATACACACCGTTCAGCAAAAATCAATTTTGGAAAATTCGGCCCCAAAATTTATTTTTGCCCTTATCCACCAAATATTTGGGCCAAGGACTAAAGTAAATGTTCGTATAATTCGCCCACGCAGGGCGTACATACGATACATACATTTCCCTTCACATTCACACATTTTATTTTTAGGGGTGGGGTGAACTAGATGTCAGAACACGTATAGCAATGCTTTCAGCACTATAGTGCGTACTTGTATGGCGGTCATTGCCCCATATACTGACTTTCAGAAAGGGTTCTGATATTTATAGAGTGCAGGAGACCCTGTGTGAGTGGTCCCTATCCATTATGTACCAAAAACTTTGTTTATTCGACTACTTAATGCACACCGTTCGGCAAAAATCAATTTTGGAAAATTCGGCCCCAAAATTTATTTTTGCCCTTATTCACCAAATATTTGGGCCAAGGACTAAAGTAAATGTTCCCATAATTCGCCCACGCAGGGCGTACATACGATACATACATTTCCCTTCACATTCACACATTTTATTTTTAGGGGTGGGGTGAACTAGATGTCAGAACACGTATAGCAATGCTTTCAGCACTATAGTGCGTACTTGTATGGCGGTCATTGCCCCATATACTGACTTTCAGAAAGGGTTCTGATATTTAAAGAGTGCAGGAGACCCTGTGTGAGTGGTCCCTATCCATTATGTACCAAAAACGTTCTTTATTCGACTACTTAATACACACCGTTCGGCAAAAATCAATTTTGGAAAATTCGGCCCCAAAATTTATTTTTGCCCTTATTCACCAAATATTTGGGCCAAGGACTAAAGTAAATGTTCCTATAATTCGCCCACGCAGGGCGTACATACGATACATACATTTCCCTTCACATTCACACATTTTATTTTTAGGGGTGGGGTGAACTAGATGTCAGAACACGTATAGCAATGCTTTCAGCACTATAGTGCGTACTTGTATGGCGGTCATTGCCCCATATACTGACTTTCAGAAAGGGTTCTGATATTTATAGAGTGCAGGAGACCCTGTGTGAGTGGTCCCTATCCATTATGTACCAAAAACTTTGTTTATTCGACTACTTAATGCACACCGTTCGGCAAAAATCAATTTTGGAAAATTCGGCCCCAAAATTTATTTTTGCCCTTATTCACCAAATATTTGGGCCAAGGACTAAAGTAAATGTTCCCATAATTCGCCCACGCAGGGCGTACATACGATACATACATTTCCCTTCACATTCACACATTTTATTTTTAGGGGTGGGGTGAACTGGATGTCACAACACACATAGCAATGCTTTCAGCACTATAGTGCGTACTTGTATGGCGGTCATTGCCCCATATACTGACTTTCAGAAAGGGTTCTGATATTTATAGAGTGCAGGAGACCCTGTGTGAGTGGTCCCTATCCATTATGTACCAAAAACGTTCTTTATTCGACTACTTAATGCACACCGTTCGGCAAAAATCAATTTTGGAAAATTCGGCCCCAAAATTTATTTTTGCCCTTATTCACCAAATATTTGGGCCAAGGACTAAAGTAAATGTTCCTATAATTCGCCCACGCAGGGCGTACATACGATACATACATTTCCCTTCACATTCACACATTTTATTTTTAGGGGTGGGGTGAACTAGATGTCAGAACACACATAGCAATGCTTTCAGCACTATAGTGCGTACTTGTATGGCGGTCATTGCCCCATATACTGACTTTCAGAAAGGGTTCTGATATTTATAGAGTGCAGGAGACCCTGTGTGAGTGGTCCCTATCCATTATGTACCAAAAACTTTGTTTATTCGACTACTTAATGCACACCGTTCGGCAAAAATCAATTTTGGAAAATTCGGCCCCAAAATTTATTTTTGCCCTTATTCACCAAATATTTGGGCCAAGGACTAAAGTAAATGTTCCTATAATTCGCCCACGCAGGGCGTACATACGATACATACATTTGCCTTCACATTCACACATTTTATTTTTAGGGGTGGGGTGAACTAGATGTCAGAACACGTATAGCAATGCTTTCAGCACTATAGTGCGTACTTGTATGGCGGTCATTGCCCCATATACTGACTTTCAGAAAGGGTTCTGATATTTAAAGAGTGCAGGAGACCCTGTGTGAGTGGTCCCTATCCATTATGTACCAAAAACGTTCTTTATTCGACTACTTAATACACACCGTTCGGCAAAAATCAATTTTGGAAAATTCGGCCCCAAAATTTATTTTTGCCCTTATTCACCAAATATTTGGGCCAAGGACTAAAGTAAATGTTCCTATAATTCGCCCACGCAGGGCGTACATACGATACATACATTTCCCTTCACATTCACACATTTTATTTTTAGGGGTGGGGTGAACTGGATGTCAGAACACACATAGCAATGCTTTCAGCACTATAGTGCGTACTTGTATGGCGGTCATTGCCCCATATACTGACTTTCAGAAAGGGTTCTGATATTTATAGAGTGCAGGAGACCCTGTGTGAGTGGTCCCTATCCATTATGTACCAAAAACTTTGTTTATTCGACTACTTAATGCACACCGTTCGGCAAAAATCAATTTTGGAAAATTCGGCCCCAAAATTTATTTTTGCCCTTATTCACCAAATATTTGGGCCAAGGACTAAAGTAAATGTTCCCATAATTCGCCCACGCAGGGCGTACATACGATACATACATTTCCCTTTACATTCACACATTTTATTTTTAGGGGTGGGGTGAACTGGATGTCAGAACACACATAGCAATGCTTTCAGCACTATAGTGCGTACTTGTATGGCGGTCATTGCCCCATATACTGACTTTCAGAAAGGGTTCTGATATTTATAGAGTGCAGGAGACCCTGTGTGAGTGGTCCCTATCCATTATGTACCAAAAACGTTCTTTATTCGACTACTTAATACACACCGTTCAGCAAAAATCAATTTTGGAAAATTCGGCCCCAAAATTTATTTTTGCCCTTATTCACCAAATATTTGGGCCAAGGACTAAAATAAATGTTCCTATAATTCGCCCACGCAGGGCGTACATACGATACATACATTTGCCTTCACATTCACACATTTTATTTTTAGGGGTGGGGTGAACTAGATGTCAGAACACGTATAGCAATGCTTTCAGCACTATAGTGCGTACTTGTATGGCGGTCATTGCCCCATATACTGACTTTCAGAAAGGGTTCTGATATTTATAGAGTGCAGGAGACCCTGTGTGAGTGGTCCCTATCCATTATGTACCAAAAACGTTCTTTATTCGACTACTTAATACACACCGTTCGGCAAAAATCAATTTTGGAAAATTCGGCCCCAAAATTTATTTTTGCCCTTATTCACCAAATATTTGGGCCAAGGACTAAAGTAAATGTTCCTATAATTCGCCCACGCAGGGCGTACATACGATACATACATTTCCCTTCACATTCACACATTTTATTTTTAGGGGTGGGGTGAACTGGATGTCACAACACACATAGCAATGCTTTCAGCACTATAGTGCGTACTTGTATGGCGGTCATTGCCCCATATACTGACTTTCAGAAAGGGTTCTGATATTTATAGAGTGCAGGAGACCCTGTGTGAGTGGTCCCTATCCATTATGTACCAAAAACGTTCTTTATTCGACTACTTAATACACACCGTTCGGCAAAAATCAATTTTGGAAAATTCGGCCCCAAAATTTATTTTTGCCCTTATTCACCAAATATTTGGGCCAAGGACTAAAGTAAATGTTCCTATAATTCGCCCACGCAGGGCGTACATACGATACATACATTTCCCTTCACATTCACACATTTTATTTTTAGGGGTGGGGTGAACTAGATGTCAGAACACGTATAGCAATGCTTTCAGCACTATAGTGCGTACTTGTATGGCGGTCATTGCCCCATATACTGACTTTCAGAAAGGGTTCTGATATTTATAGAGTGCAGGAGACCCTGTGTGAGTGGTCCCTATCCATTATGTACCAAAAACTTTGTTTATTCGACTACTTAATGCACACCGTTCGGCAAAAATCAATTTTGGAAAATTCGGCCCCAAAATTTATTTTTGCCCTTATTCACCAAATATTTGGGCCAAGGACTAAAGTAAATGTTCCTATAATTCGCCCACGCAGGGCGTACATACGATACATACATTTCCCTTCACATTCACACATTTTATTTTTAGGGGTGGGGTGAACTGGATGTCAGAACACGTATAGCAATGCTTTCAGCACTATAGTGCGTACTTGTATGGCGGTCATTGCCCCATATACTGACTTTCAGAAAGGGTTCTGATATTTATAGAGTGCAGGAGACCCTGTGTGAGTGGTCCCTATCCATTATGTACCAAAAACTTTGTTTATTCGACTACTTAATGCACACCGTTCGGCAAAAATCAATTTTGGAAAATTCGGCCCCAAAATTTATTTTTGCCCTTATTCACCAAATATTTGGGCCAAGGACTAAAGTAAATGTTCCTATAATTCGCCCACGCAGGGCGTACATACGATACATACATTTCCCTTCACATTCACACATTTTATTTTTAGGGGTGGGGTGAACTGGATGTCAGAACACACATAGCAATGCTTTCAGCACTATAGTGCGTACTTGTATGGCGGTCATTGCCCCATATACTGACTTTCAGAAAGGGTTCTGATATTTATAGAGTGCAGGAGACCCTGTGTGAGTGGTCCCTATCCATTATGTACCAAAAACGTTCTTTATTCGACTACTTAATGCACACCGTTCGGCAAAAATCAATTTTGGAAAATTCGGCCCCAAAATTTATTTTTGCCCTTATTCACCAAATATTTGGGCCAAGGACTAAAATAAATGTTCCTATAATTCGCCCACGCAGGGCGTACATACGATACATACATTTCCCTTCACATTCACACATTTTATTTTTAGGGGTGGGGTGAACTAGATGTCAGAACACACATAGCAATGCTTTCAGCACTATAGTGCGTACTTGTATGGCGGTCATTGCCCCATATACTGACTTTCAGAAAGGGTTCTGATATTTAAAGAGTGCAGGAGACCCTGTGTGAGTGGTCCCTATCCATTATGTACCAAAAACGTTCTTTATTCGACTACTTAATACACACCGTTCGGCAAAAATCAATTTTGGAAAATTCGGCCCCAAAATTTATTTTTGCCCTTATTCACCAAATATTTGGGCCAAGGACTAAAGTAAATGTTCGTATAATTCGCCCACGCAGGGCGTACATACGATACATACATTTCCCTTCACATTCACACATTTTATTTTTAGGGGTGGGGTGAACTGGATGTCAGAACACACATAGCAATGCTTTCAGCACTATAGTGCGTACTTGTATGGCGGTCATTGCCCCATATACTGACTTTCAGAAAGGGTTCTGATATTTATAGAGTGCAGGAGACCCTGTGTGAGTGGTCCCTATCCATTATGTACCAAAACGATACATACATTTCCCTTCACATTCACACATTTTATTTTATTCGACTACTTAATGCACACCGTTCGGCAAAAATCAATTTGGGAAAATTCGGCCCCAAAATTTATTTTTGCCCTTATTCACCAAATATTTGGGCCAAGGACTAAAGTAAATGTTCCTATAATTCGCCCACGCAGGGCGTACATACGATACATACATTTCCCTTCACATTCACACATTTTATTTTTAGGGGTGGGGTGAACTAGATGTCAGAACACACATAGCAATGCTTTCAGCACTATAGTGCGTACTTGTATGGCGGTCATTGCCCCATATACTGACTTTCAGAAAGGGTTCTGATATTTATAGAGTGCAGGAGACCCTGTGTGAGTGGTCCCTATCCATTATGTACCAAAAACTTTCTTTATTCGACTGCTTAATGCACACCGTTCGGCAAAAATCAATTTTGGAAAATTCGGCCCCAAAATTTATTTTTGCCCTTATTCACCAAATATTTGGGCCAAGGACTAAAGTAAATGTTCCTATAATTCGCCCACGCAGGGCGTACATACGATACATACATTTCCCTTCACATTCACACATTTTATTTTTAGGGGTGGGGTGAACTAGATGTCAGAACACGTATAGCAATGCTTTCAGCACTATAGTGCGTACTTGTATGGCGGTCATTGCCCCATATACTGACTTTCAGAAAGGGTTCTGATATTTATAGAGTGCAGGAGACCCTGTGTGAGTGGTCCCTATCCATTATGTACCAAAAACGTTCTTTATTCGACTACTTAATACACACCGTTCGGCAAAAATCAATTTTGGAAAATTCGGCCCCAAAATTTATTTTTGCCCTTATTCACCAAATATTTGGGCCAAGGACTAAAGTAAATGTTCCTATAATTCGCCCACGCAGGGCGTACATACGATACATACATTTCCCTTCACATTCACACATTTTATTTTTAGGGGTGGGGTGAACTGGATGTCAGAACACACATAGCTATGCTTTCAGCACTATAGTGCGTACTTGTATGGCGGTCATTGCCCCATATACTGACTTTCAGAAAGGGTTCTGATATTTAAAGAGTGCAGGAGACCCTGTGTGAGTGGTCCCTATCCATTATGTACCAAAAACGTTCTTTATTCGACTACTTAATACACACCGTTCGGCAAAAATCAATTTTGGAAAATTCGGCCCCAAAATTTATTTTTGCCCTTATTCACCAAATATTTGGGCCAAGGACTAAAGTAAATGTTCCTATAATTCGCCCACGCAGGGCGTACATACGATACATACATTTCCCTTCACATTCACACATTTTATTTTTAGGGGTGGGGTGAACTGGATGTCAGAACACACATAGCAATGCTTTCAGCACTATAGTGCGTACTTGTATGGCGGTCATTGCCCCATATACTGACTTTCAGAAAGGGTTCTGATATTTATAGAGTGCAGGAGACCCTGTGTGAGTGGTCCCTATCCATTATGTACCAAAAACTTTGTTTATTCGACTACTTAATGCACACCGTTCGGCAAAAATCAATTTTGGAAAATTCGGCCCCAAAATTTATTTTTGCCCTTATTCACCAAATATTTGGGCCAAGGACTAAAGTAAATGTTCCTATAATTCGCCCACGCAGGGCGTACATACGATACATACATTTCCCTTCACATTCACACATTTTATTTTTAGGGGTGGGGTGAACTGGATGTCAGAACACACATAGCAATGCTTTCAGCACTATAGTGCGTACTTGTATGGCGGTCATTGCCCCATATACTGACTTTCAGAAAGGGTTCTGATATTTATAGAGTGCAGGAGACCCTGTGTGAGTGGTCCCTATCCATTATGTACCAAAAACGTTCTTTATTCGACTACTTAATACACACCGTTCGGCAAAAATCAATTTTGGAAAATTCGGCCCCAAAATTTATTTTTGCCCTTATTCACCAAATATTTGGGCCAAGGACTAAAGTAAATGTTCCTATAATTCGCCCACGCAGGGCGTACATACGATACATACATTTCCCTTCACATTCACACATTTTATTTTTAGGGGTGGGGTGAACTGGATGTCAGAACACACATAGCAATGCTTTCAGCACTATAGTGCGTACTTGTATGGCGGTCATTGCCCCATATACTGACTTTCAGAAAGGGTTCTGATATTTATAGAGTGCAGGAGACCCTGTGTGAGTGGTCCCTATCCATTATGTACCAAAAACTTTGTTTATTCGACTACTTAATGCACACCGTTCGGCAAAAATCAATTTTGGAAAATTCGGCCCCAAAATTTATTTTTGCCCTTATTCACCAAATATTTGGGCCAAGGACTAAAGTAAATGTTCCTATAATTCGCCCACGCAGGGCGTACATACGATACATACATTTGCCTTCACATTCACACATTTTATTTTTAGGGGTGGGGTGAACTAGATGTCAGAACACGTATAGCAATGCTTTCAGCACTATAGTGCGTACTTGTATGGCGGTCATTGCCCCATATACTGACTTTCAGAAAGGGTTCTGATATTTAAAGAGTGCAGGAGACCCTGTGTGAGTGGTCCCTATCCATTATGTACCAAAAACGTTCTTTATTCGACTACTTAATACACACCGTTCGGCAAAAATCAATTTTGGAAAATTCGGCCCCAAAATTTATTTTTGCCCTTATTCACCAAATATTTGGGCCAAGGACTAAAGTAAATGTTCCTATAATTCGCCCACGCAGGGCGTACATACGATACATACATTTCCCTTCACATTCACACATTTTATTTTTAGGGGTGGGGTGAACTGGATGTCAGAACACACATAGCAATGCTTTCAGCACTATAGTGCGTACTTGTATGGCGGTCATTGCCCCATATACTGACTTTCAGAAAGGGTTCTGATATTTATAGAGTGCAGGAGACCCTGTGTGAGTGGTCCCTATCCATTATGTACCAAAAACTTTGTTTATTCGACTACTTAATGCACACCGTTCGGCAAAAATCAATTTTGGAAAATTCGGCCCCAAAATTTATTTTTGCCCTTATTCACCAAATATTTGGGCCAAGGACTAAAGTAAATGTTCCTATAATTCGCCCACGCAGGGCGTACATACGATACATACATTTCCCTTCACATTCACACATTTTATTTTTAGGGGTGGGGTGAACTAGATGTCAGAACACACATAGCAATGCTTTCAGCACTATAGTGCGTACTTGTATGGCGGTCATTGCCCCATATACTGACTTTCAGAAAGGGTTCTGATATTTATAGAGTGCAGGAGACCCTGTGTGAGTGGTCCCTATCCATTATGTACCAAAAACTTTCTTTATTCGACTACTTAATGCACACCGTTCGGCAAAAATCAATTTTGGAAAATTCGGCCCCAAAATTTATTTTTGCCCTTATTCACCAAATATTTGGGCCAAGGACTAAAGTAAATGTTCCTATAATTCGCCCACGCAGGGCGTACATACGATACATACATTTGCCTTCACATTCACACATTTTATTTTTAGGGGTGGGGTGAACTAGATGTCAGAACACACATAGCAATGCTTTCAGCACTATAGTGCGTACTTGTATGGCGGTCATTGCCCCATATACTGACTTTCAGAAAGGGTTCTGATATTTAAAGAGTGCAGGAGACCCTGTGTGAGTGGTCCCTATCCATTATGTACCAAAAACGTTCTTTATTCGACTACTTAATACACACCGTTCGGCAAAAATCAATTTTGGAAAATTCGGCCCCAAAATTTATTTTTGCCCTTATTCACCAAATATTTGGGCCAAGGACTAAAGTAAATGTTCCTATAATTCGCCCACGCAGGGCGTACATACGATACATACATTTCCCTTCACATTCACACATTTTATTTTTAGGGGTGGGGTGAACTGGATGTCAGAACACACATAGCAATGCTTTCAGCACTATAGTGCGTACTTGTATGGCGGTCATTGCCCCATATACTGACTTTCAGAAAGGGTTCTGATATTTATAGAGTGCAGGAGACCCTGTGTGAGTGGTCCCTATCCATTATGTACCAAAAACTTTCTTTATTCGACTACTTAATGCACACCGTTCGGCAAAAATCAATTTTGGAAAATTCGGCCCCAAAATTTATTTTTGCCCTTATTCACCAAATATTTGGGCCAAGGACTAAAATAAATGTTCCTATAATTCGCCCACGCAGGGCGTACATACGATACATACATTTGCCTTCACATTCACACATTTTATTTTAGGGGTGGGGTGAACTACATGTCAGAACACGTATAGCAATGCTTTCAGCACTATAGTGCGTACTTGTATGGCGGTCATTGCCCCATATACTGACTTTCAGAAAGGGTTCTGATATTTATAGAGTGCAGGAGACCCTGTGTGAGTGGTCCCTATCCATTATGTACCAAAAACTTTGTTTATTCGACTACTTAATGCACACCGTTCGGCAAAAATCAATTTTGGAAAATTCGGCCCCAAAATTTATTTTTGCCCTTATTCACCAAATATTTGGGCCAAGGACTAAAGTAAATGTTCCCATAATTCGCCCACGCAGGGCGTACATACGATACATACATTTCCCTTCACATTCACACATTTTATTTTTAGGGGTGGGGTGAAATGGATGTCAGAACACACATAGCAATGCTTTCAGCACTATAGTGCGTACTTGTATGGCGGTCATTGCCCCATATACTGACTTTCAGAAAGGGTTCTGATATTTATAGAGTGCAGGAGACCCTGTGTGAGTGGTCCCTATCCATTATGTACCAAAAACGTTCTTTATTCGACTATTTAATGCACACCGTTCGGCAAAAATCAATTTTGGAAAATTCGGCCCCAAAATTTATTTTTGCCCTTATTCACCAAATATTTGGGCCAAAGACTGAAGTAAATGTTCCCTTAATTCGCCCACGCAGGGCGTACATACGATACATACATTTGCCTTCACATTGACACATTTTATTTCTAGGGGTGGGGTGAACTAGATGTCAGAACATGTATAGCAATGCTTTCAGCACTATAGTGCGTACTTGTATGGCGGTCATTGCCCCATATACTGACTTTCAGAAAGGGTTCTGATATTTATAGAGTGCAGGAGACCCTGTGTGAGTGGTCCCTATCCATTATGTACCAAAAACGTTCTTTATTCGACTACTTAATACACACCGTTCAGCAAAAATCAATTTTGGAAAATTCGGCCCCAAAATTTATTTTTGCCCTTATTCACCAAATATTTGGGCCAAGGACTAAAGTAAATGTTCCTATAATTCGCCCACGCAGGGCGTACATACGATACATACATTTCCCTTCACATTCACACATTTTATTTTTAGGGGTGGGGTGAACTGGATGTCAGAACACACATAGCAATGCTTTCAGCACTATAGTGCGTACTTGTATGGCGGTCATTGCCCCATATACTGACTTTCAGAAAGGGTTCTGATATTTATAGAGTGCAGGAGACCCTGTGTGAGTGGTCCCTATCCATTATGTACCAAAAACTTTGTTTATTCGACTACTTAATGCACACCGTTCGGCAAAAATCAATTTTGGAAAATTCGGCCCCAAAATTTATTTTTGCCCTTATTCACCAAATATTTGGGCCAAGGACTAAAGTAAATGTTCCATAATTCGCCCACGCAGGGCGTACATACGATACATACATTTCCCTTCACATTCACACATTTTATTTTAGGGGTGGGGTGAACTGGATGTCAGAACACACATAGCAATGCTTTCAGCACTATAGTGCGTACTTGTATGGCGGTCATTGCCCCATATACTGACTTTCAGAAAGGGTTCTGATATTTATAGAGTGCAGGAGACCCTGTGTGAGTGGTCCCTATCCATTATGTACCAAAAACGTTCTTTATTCGACTACTTAATGCACACCGTTCGGCAAAAATCAATTTTGGAAAATTCGGCCCCAAAATTTATTTTTGCCCTTATTCACCAAATATTTGGGCCAAGGACTAAAATAAATGTTCCTATAATTCGCCCACGCAGGGCGTACATACGATACATACATTTGCCTTCACATTCACACATTTTATTTTTAGGGGTGGGGTGAACTAGATGTCAGAACACGTATAGCAATGCTTTCAGCACTATAGTGCGTACTTGTATGGCGGTCATTGCCCCATATACTGACTTTCAGAAAGGGTTCTGATATTTATAGAGTGCAGGAGACCCTGTGTGAGTGGTCCCTATCCATTATGTACCAAAAACTTTGTTTATTCGACTACTTAATGCACACCGTTCGGCAAAAATCAATTTTGGAAAATTCGGCCCCAAAATTTATTTTTGCCCTTATTCACCAAATATTTGGGCCAAGGACTAAAGTAAATGTTCCTATAATTCGCCCACGCAGGGCGTACATACGATACATACATTTCCCTTCACATTCACACATTTTATTTTTAGGGGTGGGGTGAACTAGATGTCAGAACACGTATAGCAATGCTTTCAGCACTATAGTGCGTACTTGTATGGCGGTCATTGCCCCATATACTGACTTTCAGAAAGGGTTCTGATATTTATAGAGTGCAGGAGACCCTGTGTGAGTGGTCCCTATCCATTATGTACCAAAAACGTTCTTTATTCGACTACTTAATGCACACCGTTCGGCAAAAATCAATTTTGGAAAATTCGGCCCCAAAATTTATTTTTGCCCTTATTCACCAAATATTTGGGCCAAGGACTAAAGTAAATGTTCCTATAATTCGCCCACGCAGGGCGTACATACGATACATACATTTCCCTTCACATTCACACATTTTATTTTTAGGGGTGGGGTGAACTGGATGTCAGAACACACATAGCAATGCTTTCAGCACTATAGTGCGTACTTGTATGGCGGTCATTGCCCCATATACTGACTTTCAGAAAGGGTTCTGATATTTATAGAGTGCAGGAGACCCTGTGTGAGTGGTCCCTATCCATTATGTACCAAAAACGTTCTTTATTCGACTACTTAATACACACCGTTCGGCAAAAATCAATTTTGGAAAATTCGGCCCCAATTCAGGGCGTAAAAAATTTTTTTGCCCTTATTCACCAAATATTTGGGCCAAGGACTAAAATAAATGTTCCTATAATTCGCCCACGCAGGGCGTACATACGATACATACATTTGCCTTCACATTCACACATTTTATTTTTAGGGGTGGGGTGAACTAGATGTCAGAACACGTATAGCAATGCTTTCAGCACTATAGTGCGTACTTGTATGGCGGTCATTGCCCCATATACTGACTTTCAGAAAGGGTTCTGATATTTATAGAGTGCAGGAGACCCTGTGTGAGTGGTCCCTATCCATTATGTACCAAAAACTTTGTTTATTCGACTACTTAATGCACACCGTTCGGCAAAAATCAATTTTGGAAAATTCGGCCCCAAAAATTTTTGCCCTTATTTTTGCCCTTATTCACCAAATATTTGGGCCAAGGACTAAAGTAAATGTTCCCATAATTCGCCCACGCAGGGCGTACATACGATACATACATTTCCCTTCACATTCACACATTTTATTTTTAGGGGTGGGGTGAACTGGATGTCAGAACACACATAGCAATGCTTTCAGCACTATAGTGCGTACTTGTATGGCGGTCATTGCCCCATATACTGACTTTCAGAAAGGGTTCTGATATTTATAGAGTGCAGGAGACCCTGTGTGAGTGGTCCCTATCCATTATGTACCAAAAACTTTGTTTATTCGACTACTTAATGCACACCGTTCGGCAAAAATCAATTTTGGAAAATTCGGCCCCAAAATTTATTTTTGCCCTTATTCACCAAATATTTGGGCCAAGGACTAAAGTAAATGTTCCTATAATTCGCCCACGCAGGGCGTACATACGATACATACATTTGCCTTCACATTCACACATTTTATTTTTAGGGGTGGGGTGAACTAGATGTCAGAACACACATAGCAATGCTTTCAGCACTATAGTGCGTACTTGTATGGCGGTCATTGCCCCATATACTGACTTTCAGAAAGGGTTCTGATATTTAAAGAGTGCAGGAGACCCTGTGTGAGTGGTCCCTATCCATTATGTACCAAAAACGTTCTTTATTCGACTACTTAATACACACCGTTCGGCAAAAATCAATTTTGGAAAATTCGGCCCCAAAATTTATTTTTGCCCTTATTCACCAAATATTTGGGCCAAGGACTAAAGTAAATGTTCCTATAATTCGCCCACGCAGGGCGTACATACGATACATACATTTGCCTTCACATTCACACATTTTATGTTTAGGGGTGGGGTGAACTGGATGTCACAACACACATAGCAATGCTTTCAGCA
>NW_024535916.1:0-11159 GCF_016097555.1 Gigantopelta aegis
TT
The DNA here is from genome assembly GCF_016097555.1 of Gigantopelta aegis. Taxonomy (NCBI): domain Eukaryota; kingdom Metazoa; phylum Mollusca; class Gastropoda; order Neomphalida; family Peltospiridae; genus Gigantopelta; species Gigantopelta aegis. The sequence continues at coordinate 3 of NW_024535916.1, forward strand.
TTGTGTATAATATATATGCACATAATGAATCAATATTCTTACTAATAACCCCCACGGAAGTATTGATACTGGATAGGATGCTAGCATGTATATCCCATATACCCCATTTTGGCCCAATAATAATGTTAGCAGATACGTAGTATAAACCCATACTTAGTGAAATTCACGTGCCATAGTGTTTAACAAATGCGATTAGGTTCTTAAAGTTTTTTTGATATCATACATATTTGCTTTTTAATTCAATTTCTTAACAGCGTTCATCATAGATCTCATAAAAGTAATTTTCAAATTAAATACATCAGAAATGGTAATTGACTGTATTAAATTTTTAAAATAGTTGACGAGCTACATGGAGGTGACAATCATGCTAAATACATATCTATATTGAAACAAAACTTCAAACTAGACCTAGATCTTCACTCACATAAAAATGGCACACATTTCTCTTTCCTATTCCTTAATATTAGTACTCCAGAGGAGTTCTTTCTTCTAGCTATTGTATAAAGAGAAGGAATCAAGAAACCATATGCAGCATCAGATATTATAATTATTGTTATACAATTCTGTGCAATATACTAATACTATCATGACTATTACATGTAGTAGTAGTAAGTTGACTTATGATGCCACAAAAATCAGCATAACAGCTGTGCAATTGAGTTGTAATAGAATATGTTTGTGAACAATCTTTACTACAAAAGGAGTGATTCTTTACCACAAAAAAGGAGTGACTTAGTAACTCATTTTACGTACGGTTACATGTACAGTTAATGCATGACATATGGAAGATAATGCAGTTTCCTTATAAGGAAAGTAGTATGAAAAACTATCATCATGAAGCAAAATTACTATATATGAAGCCACAGTCACTTTACTAGTCATGTGATGTGACAGATGACCATAGAAATGTAGTATGTTCTATCAAAACAGCGAAGATACGGTATCAATCGAAGTGGAGTCCGGAAATCTCAAATTTAAACATGAATCTCTTTAGTTAGCAGCTGCTATATGTATGACAGCCCTCATATTTTCACTTTTGAAAGCAGGATATAACACAAGTGCAGATTTCTTGCTGTGACAAGTAAGAAGTTATGAATGCATGTCACTATAATTCATTTTATGTATGTTAACAGACCTTTTATATGGATAAAAGCAGATGCTGTTGCAAAATAAAGCTTGAGGATCTCAATATCTTACAAGTTGGTATCATAGAGGTGGCTGGGGATATGTACTTAAACAATTAAAGCATCTTTGTTGCTGATGATGGTGTACTGTGTATTAGTGCACTAGAAGAGTTTGTCCAGAGAGAAGAAGTACTTTAAAGAGCTTGGATTGGGTTTGTGCATCATGTGCCTAGTAGTAACTTGCCCAAATACCCTTTGACCTGAAACGTCTGGTAATCGATGATACTTTGTGAAGTCATTACATATTGTCAAGGTCTCTTTTCTATATCCTGTGTTGTCCAGGACTACCTAGAAAGATGTTGGAAGGAAATATCCTGTCGGCCTAGGTCTTTATCCAATAACTCCATTTCCTGATGACAAAAATTTTTCAATTGGGACTCTTTTGATCTATCAAAGAGAGTTGTAAATGTTGGCATGTTTCTTAGAAATACCAAGCATCTACGATTTGAAGTTTTACCAGGCGATTATCAGAAGATTCTACTCAAACCTCCACATGTAGATTTTCAAGATCTGTATGATTTAAACAGGCCAAAAAGTCACATTAGCTGTAATGATACAGTTGTTGGTTTAAAAGAAAGGTGACAGATGAAGAATATGATGAGTTTTGCTGAGTTCTTAGTATTGTCTTTCTCAATCTTTACGATTCTACCATCAACACTACAGTTATTGAATGCATTGGAAGAAACACTCCAGTTGTTGGGAATCGTCTTCTGGCCTAGAAGAGTATCTTGGGGTTAACTATCCACTATTTATGACAACCATTGAAGAAGCAGCTGATTATTTTACATAATAAAGCTAAGCTCATAGCAGCAACCACATATTTGCAGTCTTTACCTAGGAAAGGTAAATTAACAGGGGAAAACTTTCCTAAACAGTTTGACCAACACAGCAATCTATCGAATCTCTTCCTCTCCCTCATTCTCAACAAAGGGATTCTAATCAAACACATTTCCCTCAGTTTGATGTCTCTGTTGTCATTGGTTCTTACAAGAGGGTTTACAATCTGAAGCGTCAACTAGAATGACTTTAAAAATCAAGATTTTCTGGCACATTTGAGGTTATTATTTGGAACAATAATAATGATACACAAGAAGAGGTACATCTATTACAGCACCTTCATGAAAGAGTTAAGTATCCGTTTGATCCAGTCCTCAGAAAACTATTTATTGCAGTGTTTAGGCTGGCTGTTGCAAAATTAATGAGGAGTGACCTCCTACTAGTATGTGATGATGTGTAATCCCCAATCCTAGCTACATATCCAAGTTTATGTCAAAATACAAAGAATATGGTCCTAGAGTTGCTCTCTGTTGTCGAGGACATCTGTTTGGATCTTATAAAGTTAATGAACAGGAGCCTCAAGAGTTTTTTGGGAAAAAAAACCAGATGACGAATACAACAAAATATTCTTTGACCAAGATCAGCCTGAATCGACAGTAGGCCTTAAAATATAGATCATTTAACTGTTACATTATCCATAGATTCACTTTATACATGGAATGATTGCTTTTTCCAAGACAAGTCCTCCTTGAAGCAAGTGTCTATGATTTGCCTACTCCTGATTTTATCTTAGTTGATGATTATTGGTGTCATTTTGTTCTCTCCTCATCATCTCAAAGTTCCTATATGGAAGATACAAGGTGGGTGTGATACTTTTTCAACTTACGGAATGTACATGGGACCCAGAAAAAGCTCTCAGTCGGCAACAAAAAGTCAAAGCACAACAGACAAACATGTACATTTATCACATGAGGCATTGGATGGCCTGCTAGCACGCCCCTAGTGTAGTAAGAACAATTAGTTACATTAAGGAACTAACTCTCTATACATGTACATACATGTTCTTGTAGCGATTGAACACAACCTAGTAGGAACACATAAAATAGAAACTATTAGCACAATGTTTATATTAGCTATAAGTCAACAGTTCTTTTCGAATAAATAACCCATCGACAACATTTTCATTTATTAAAGACATTTTAAGCAACCAAACCAAAGAATGATGAAAATGGTTTAGCAAGTGAATCCCTTCACTACTATCTCATTATTGGGTTAGAGAGTTTAAAATTGGTTTAGCAAGTGAATCCTTTCATTTACTATTAACAGTAACCCAAACATGACGAATAGTAAATAAAGGGATTCCCTAAATCCCTTCAAGTTACTATTAATAGTAAACCAATACGATGGAATAGTAAGTGAAAGGATTCACTTGTTAAAAGAATGTTAACCTAAATAATGATGAATAGTAAATAAGGGGGTGGGGATTAAGCTAAGCTTAATAATGATGAATAGTAAGTGAGTGGTTGGGGGGGTTAAGTATACTCTAGGTAATGTTATTTGCCAAAAAGAGAACAATTTATTTACAAAACTAAACATTACAGAAACAAAGGACCTAGATGTCATTGAGGGTTGTAATATAGGTTATAGTGACTTCTTTGTTAAATTGTAATATATTGGTAAATAAAAATCATTTGTACAAATCTTCTCTGAGTTGGGAAGTTCAGCAATCTTCCCATTGGGTTGGATCAAGCATCATTGGTTGAAGATGAGAGGAAAGAAGAAACCTCGAGTTTCAATTCCTTGCTCAGCTAATTTATTACAAATAATATAGATTTTTCCATGGCTCCAAACATCCATGTGTGCATCTCTACATTAGGTTTCCTGGGCATCAGCTTGAGGCCAGGCACTTCATTTAAATATTTGCAATATAGATTGAAATTTGTGTACGATTCTTCCATGACATTTGGTATTTAATTACAGCTGGAAGCGCAAATGCTGCTTCTAAGCCTGACATCTGTAGTTAGTAGAATGATCAAAATGCAGGAAGTGGTACTTCTGGTAAAGCCATGATTGACACAACTATCAGCATCATCCATTATGTTAAAATCAGGTACTCGAATAAACCTCCATCTCCAGATGTAATGGTTTTTATTAGCATACAAACTGGCACAAAACAAAATCATCCGAATGTCCCAACCATTTTTCTGGTAGTCAGTACCAATTGCCTCAGCAATGTCTTCTATGAACACTAAACGCTTTTCCTTACAAAATGACACAAGTTCTTCGCAATTTGCAGCAATACCATAATGTATGAGTAACTAGTAGTGCTCGTGATTTGTAAAGTTATTTTTCTGACTTTCTGTAAAAACTGAATGAATGAATTCCCCTTCTTCACAATCAACAAATACAGGCTTTGACCAATATTAATAACTGTATCAACTATAACAACAATTTAAGGACAATCAAGCAAGATTTGTATAAAACCAGGGTACATGTAACTGGATTACCAAATTGTCATTGTAAAAGTGAGGTAGGGTGAGTATACACATGAAATGAATAGCAATATAGGAATCATTAGTGGATAAAGTGCTCAATCACTTTAGCTTACCTTTTCTCTTCTTGGTCAACTTCTCAATCTCTTCTTGTTTCTCTACTAATTACTTTATCAGTAGCTATATAGAACAACAAATACCATATATGGTTGTACTTTACTAACAGTACTAAAGCTTACCTTTTTCTCTCTGGTCAACTTCTTAATCTCTTCTTGTTTCTCTGAGGGTTAGCAAACAAACAAGAGGTAAGAATGACAACTCATTCACATCTACCAGTGCTTCAACAATCAACCCCAAAATTGGTGCTTGGACTCTGACACTTTCAGACTCCCAAAACTTGGTCCATATTTACTTTGAATGGAGCAACTTGGTAGAAGTTAATGTAATGAATCACTTTCAAAACATGGCATGGCAGGTACTCACCTTATTTATTGTTGACAGAAATCGAGGAGGAAGAATTCTTTTGGAGATGCTTATTATCATCTTCAATGTTCTTAGCATGTGGATCTAAGAGATAATTTAAGTCTTGAGCATCAGAAACAGCACCTACTCTAATCACTTTGACTCAATAATTAGATGTTGCAACAAATCAAAATCAGTAGGTGGGTTCTGATGACATGTTTACACACCAACCCATTATTCCATATTGATAATGAAGACTCAGTATTAGTGGTAGAAGGCACCATCATTCCAACTTGTATTTGATGTCATGGTTTGTGATGGCTCCTAGGCCAATTATGTTTCATAAATAAAAGAATAAAATTGGAGTCTTTTTTCACTAGTAGTAATTAGCTGTTGTCGCTGACATAACTGAAATTAATGAAATCATCTGTTTTAATTTTCCATATGCTGTGACCTACATTTAATTTATGAGCTCAGTAACTTAAGAGCACCACAAATGACTAATGATGTAAAGTTAGTAACTCTGCATTACTGAAAGATTTTGATGAGGATAACACATATTTATAAAAACAAAAATTAGGAGTAAAGATATAAAGGGGACAATCTGAGTTGAGTTGTGTTGTAAGGTTTACAATGGAGGCCATCTTTAAGTGGTTCTCAAATTTAGTTTGTATGTGGAAATACTTAGAAATTGAAGCAGTCAAGACAACGTGTCATCTCATACCTCAACCTTCTTCCGACTAAGAAATGAAAAGACAACAATTTGGTTTTAAACAAACCACCAACAAGAACCACAAAACACAAAAGAACACTAGTACAGTTAAATTGTTTTAGAAATGCCAAAGATGAGGGCAGGTTATTTAAAAAGAAATGTTCCTTATTAACAGCAGTATACACTGCTGTTAGAAGTGGTATGTTTGAATACCAATAACTTTTAGTCTTTGAGAGCAACCATCATTGCACCATATTAATATCTTGATGTTGATGGTTAAGTTTGTCTTGTGAAATAAAAATTTGGTAAATAACGTTTCAAAGATTTCTTGTGTTCTCCTTGAGAATACTGAACATGAGACATATAGTGCTATCTCCGCGTTATGATTTGTACCACCCCCATAGACTGAATAGTGTTATATTAACTATTAATAAATTGATAAATATAATAGCTTTTAATTGCAACAATATATGTACTAATATATTGATAATAACTTAAATATAAAAAAAACCTGAAGAAAATCATGTCTATTGTACAAATCAATGACACATAACATAGCTATCCAATAGCTTCATATTACTACAAAGTGAAGATGGTTAAATAAATAGAAATATGAAAAGGTCATTACATTAATACTAACATTATTACCAGAGAAATGAACTTTGTCCCTTAACAGACGGATAATAAATGTCAAGTGTCTTACAATACTCCTCATGTTGCTTGGTTATGTATAGTTTCTGTATTGTACTCTCCTTGGTGAGTGCTGTACAAATTGGTGTTGATATCATCATCTTTAAATGAAATGTGATCATGAAGATATAATACTGTAAGTGATTTTAGTTGTCTTTATTAGGTTCAACTATTGTATCAGTACTAGCTGAAGTTATTTGAGGATTAGCACTGGATGGATAATGTGTAGTAGTTTTGGTTTTTTAGCAAGTTCTTCAACTATATATTTAACGTATTTATCAGTGATGTTACAATCGGAGATTTGTAGAGTTGTTAAGGTCTTATTATTACTTATATGTCAGACAAAGTGAATTATATCTTCATAGTGATGCCAGTAACACTGCACAGTCGTAGTGATTCAAGCATGGTGCTTTTTTGTAGGAGAGACGTCAATGATTCCTTGATATTACTATCATCAGTAAGTGGAGTAGAAGTAGGAATGAGAATATAGAATCTTAGTGTTTTGTTTTCACTGAGAATTTTTGCCAATGTTGAAATGCATGTACTGTCCAATGGAGTACTCTTTATGTGAAGTTCAACTCACTATACACTTATTGAGATTCTTAACAATTACTAACGTATTTTCAGGAGATGATACTTGAAGCAAAAATTGACCATTTTTTCCCAGTTGTCCGTTTTTCATTAATATATACATAACATCTTCACATCTTTGATACTTGGTGAGGTGAGATGAACATAATTATTATCATCACCCATCTAACACTTCAGTTTCTTCTGCTGTAAATGGGAAATATAGTCTTTATTATAATATATATATAAAAATATTTGAGCCATTTATATAATAGCTTGTGACAATCCAGGTAACTTCTACTAAGACTTGATATAGATATATGTATTGTTACTTACTTTATGTGTTAGTAGATTAAAGCTCTCACTTTCTGATATAGGTATACATGTTAGTGCTACAAACAAACTAGCTATTACTTTTATTCAATACATTATATTTGAGGACTATAACAAATACATGTTCATCATCATCTTCATTTTCTCTTCTGTTGGCTTAACACTTGGTTATCTTTGAAATTCTTGGATTTAATTGTGAATTGGTAGTAGACTTGGCCAAAGTACTTTGATCCTATAATTTTCAGGACAATAAATTCATGAAACAGATTACTTTAAATTTTAGCATAGTATCCAGGAACATATATAGGGTGCTCCTGATAGTTTATAGAAACTAGATAAAATGTTATGACTGTTAGATAAATAATGTTATGGACCTGTGAAATAAATAAGTCATGACTGTCGGATTAGCACAATGGAGATGCCAAAAGACATTAGAACAAATGGTACTACATATAATCTAATTATTCATTACTTACAATTTAAAATAATGGACACTGTTTTGGATTACTAATGGTATAATGAATACATACCTGAGTCTTCACTTTGTTTTGAGTTGGTTTATACTTACTATCTCTTGAAGTTTTTTGATTTAGGCTGTGTAATTATTAGTGGATTTGACCAAGTAACTTTAGCGCCTGTAATTTTAAATGAAATAATCGCTCATGAATGAACTACAAAATTACTCTTAACCTTAATCTGTTTTTAAAGATAATTTGATTTTTCTGCTTTTTCCTGTAGCTGGCAAGTTAATAATGAAATTTTTCTCTTGTAACATCTCTATCTCTTCACGCTGTCTACAAGCACTATATCAGTAGCTATAAAGTAAAACATACATGGTAAGTACTACACTAATTTATATAAAACTACAAAAATTAATTGATTGATTGAACTATTATATAGTAATGCTGATTTGTATGTAGCAAAATTCTTTTGATCAAAAAAGTAATTTTATAATAATGTTTTGATTATGAATGTAACTATATAAACAGTCCAAATTTATAATACATTAGTAATCATAAACAAACATGTTTGATGATTACTGTTGCATAATGTAACCAAGTAAACCATACAATGTAGCTATATCAACCAGTCAGTGCTATATTCACCTTGTTTTTGTCTGGTCAATCTCTCTATCCAATCGTCTTTGCCTTACTCTTCATTCTCTCCAATAGTATCAACTTCTCTGGCAACCTAGTTAATATATATAAGAAATACAATAAAGACTGTATAGGACCCTAATTTAAACTTATTGTAAATGCTATTTATATTTGGGTACTCCTTAATTGTACCTCCTGTTCTTTGCTCTTTCTTTTTAATGTAATTCAGCTTTCTTTGAGTATAGCATTTCCTTCTCAAGTTCTCTCACCTCCTAATATATATAATAGAATATCAATAGACACGTGTCATCTCTTACCCTTATCTCTTGTACATCTATATAAACAATGTGATAGCGATACTTAATTTTGATTAAACCCATACTTATTAGTATGTTAAGATTCTTCTCAGCTTCCATTAGTAAAGAATAGCCATTATATTATATGGAGCATAGCAGGTCACAATGATAGGGTTACTTTCTTCTGCTTTTTTGACTAAAACTCTCTTAGTCATACTTCCAATGCTTTCCATAAACAGATCTTGTACTTCACTAAGTGGTGTTCATCGAATATTCCACTCCAGGAGAAACTTGATTGTTTCACAATTGAGAAGAAAGATTGATTTGGCTGAAATCCTCATTTTCACAACACGGAGTTTGACATCTTCACAAAACTGATCAACTTCCATTTTATATGCTGTGATATGAATTTTAGCCCTTCAATTTTGTAACGATTGATAATAGCCTCTAGGCAAGCAAATATTGATAATGGTACATTTCTCTCGCACAATACCATGACATCATCAAATGATTCTGCTATTGCTAACTGAGGTTTTAGCTCTTGGAATGACATTCGAAGAAATGTTTTCAATTCATCATTCAATTTGTGTGATAGCAGATTCGATAAGAGGTACACAGTGAGAATAAGATCTCCTAATTTTGTTCTCATTTGATCAAAATCATATTTATAAGTAGGTGAAGATGATATGTCATCACACTACCTGTGTACAACAGTCATTATAAAATAAGACAAGGCATTATAATCGCCTAACTTTGAGTGGTTGTTGATGTAACTTGTTGAGAGATCTGAACATGTTATCTGTTACTAAAATTATGATATATATAATACATTATTAAATGGAACCAGATACATGGTAGATACATACCTGATGGACTTAGTAGTGAGGGTACTTCAAGAAAATTTGATCTAGTAATATAAAATTTTAATATTATTAGTAAAAGCAAAACCACTTACTGTATTCTTTGAGTATATCTTTTGCAAAATGTATTGTGTCTTCTAATTGTAATAATACAGTACTAAATACTTTTAACTGGTTGGGGTCGTCAGATACTGTAGTTGACAGTGCTCTCAATGAATTATTAGTTAACGATCCTTCTGATCTCTCAATTCATCTAATAGGTCTCGTTAGAAATACTCCCTCTTTATGTAACATACAAACTGTACCTCCATTGGAACACAACTTGTAAGAGACTTGTCAGAGTGTTTCTGTAATAGTCGACATAGAACCTCATCGCTTTGCACTATTTTTGTGAGGGAAGGGAAATAATATATTGTGCATATTAAAACAATCTACTGTGTGGCAGGAAATTTTTAGGGAGACAATATCAGTTGAATTTGGTAAATTGTCCAATATTTGAATTAGGGGCATTAGTAGTAGTTAGAAGTCACTCATCAGAATATATTTTATATAAATTCACCAATATTTTTCTCTCTCCAAAATTATCCACTACACAGTATTCCTTTGGACATTTACTTTCTACCAATAGTCCTTGTGTTCCTCAGCAATAAAATCATTCATTGACTTTCAGCAACATTTGCATGCTGGAGTAGAGAATTCACAAGAAAAAAAATAATAAGTGAAAGTGTTCTGACACTATCCATTTGTGTGAAATTCTCACTAAATTCCATATTTTTCAGCAGCAAAATTTTTTCTTCTATGTGTTAGAGCATCAGCTAATGACTCCTAGTAGAGCCTCATTCTCCAGAAACTTGTCAGCTTTAAGCCAACCCCAACCGCGTTTTAAACATTCCCGAAGACAGCTCTCCACATCATCTTTATGGTTTGCTTTGAATATCAAGCTAAGTAGGTATGTTTAGATAGACCCAATTGAAGACCAAGAGGGATAAACTTATGGTTTGGAAATAGCCTTGTTTCAATGCTTCAATAACATCTTTTAAGTCACTAATATCTCAATTAAAAATTACATGTAAGGAATTTTCATATGATGATATTCTTCAGAGACTTTGGTTAATTAATGTACTTTCAACACACCCAATTCACGATTTATCATATTGGAAGGATCTCTTTGAAACTCTTAACATCCTCATCTTGGTCTGTATAATTAACAAGACCATACATATATAAGAAATCCAATGATGTTATAACTCGATACTGTACTTGTTTCTCTATCTTGTTTTCCTCTTTTTTTTCACATGGTGGTGGTTTCCCCTCTAGGTTGTTTGGTTACTTCTCTTCGTCCGTTGGGTCATGTGCGTTCAATACGTTAAATTCGGTCACAGTTCTCATTTTGCTTGGGGATAAATAGAAGATAGATGACATTGTTGGTTCTTTCATCATTAACATGTCCTTCCCCAGGAAACATTTTCTGATTCATGCACACTGCTGAATATGTCGAGTAGGGTGGGGCTGACCAGTATTAATCGCATTCATCGATCGTAAACGGACTCACTTTATGTATTGGGAGAGTATTACCTAGTCTTTTGATGCTAAAATGAAATGGAGATACTACTCTCCTAATGCTTTTCGTAAGCTAAATTATACTGTGGTGTATAAGTAAAACTAAAATAATGGTAGCCAAATC
>NW_024535917.1:0-14950 GCF_016097555.1 Gigantopelta aegis
CCAGTTCACCCACCCCTAAAAATAAAATGTGTAAATGTAAAGGGAAATGTATGTATCGTATGTACGCCCTGCGTGGGCGAATTATAGGAACATTTATTTTAGTCCTTGGCCCAAATATTTGGTGAATAAGGGCAAAAATAAATTTTGGGGCCGAATTTTCCAAAATTGATTTTTGCCGAACGGTGTGTATTAAGTAGTCGAATAAACAAAGTTTTTGGTACATAATGGATAGGGACCACTCACACAGGGTCTCCTGCACTCTATAAATATCAGAACCCTTTCTGAAAGTCAGTATATGGGGCAATGACCGCCATACAAGTACGCACTATAGTGCTGAAAGCATTGCTATGTGTGTTCTGACATCCAGTTCACCCCACCCCTAAAAATAAAATGTGTAAATGTAAAGGGAAATGTATGTATCGTATGTACGCCCTGCGTGGGCGAATTATAGGAACATTTATTTTAGTCCTTGGCCCAAATATTTGGTGAATAAGGGCAAAAATAAATTTTGGGGCCGAATTTTCCAAAATTGATTTTTGCCGAACGGTGTGCATTAAGTAGTCGAATAAACAAAGTTTTTGGTACATAATGGATAGGGACCACTCACACTGGGTCTCCTGCACTCTATACATATCAGAACCCTTTCTGAAAGTCAGTATATGGGGCAATGACCGCCATACAAGTACGCACTATAGTGCTGAAAGCATTGCTATGTGTATTCTGACATCCATTTCACCACACCCCAAAAAATAAAATGTGTAAATGTAAAGGGAAATGTATGTATCGTATGTACGCTCTGCGTGGGCGAATTATAGGAACATTTATTTTAGTCCTTGGCCCAAATATTTGGTGAATAAGGGCAAAAATAAATTTTGGGGCCGAATTTTCCAAAATTGATTTTTGCCGAATGGTGTGCATTAAGTAGTCGAATAAACAAAGTTTTTGGAACATATTGGATAGGGAACACTCACACTGGGTCTCCTGCACTCTATACATATCAGAACCCTTTCTGAAAGTCAGTATATGGGACAATGACCGCCATACAAGTACGCACTATAGTGCTGAAAGCATTGCTATGTGTGTTCTGACATCCAGTTCACCCACCCCTAAAAATAAAATGTGTAAATGTAAAGGGAAATGTATGTATCGTATGTACGCCCTGCGTGGGCGAATTATAGGTACATTTACTTTAGTCCTTGGCCCAAATATTTGGTGAATAAGGGCAAAAATAAATTTTGGGGCCGAATTTTCCAAAATTGATTTTTGCCGAACGGTGTGTATTAAGTAGTCGAATAAACAAAGTTTTTGGTACATAATGGATAGGGACCACTCACACAGGGTCTCCTGCACTCTATAAATATCAGAACCCTTTCTGAAAGTCAGTATATGGGGCAATGACCGCCATACAAGTACGCACTATAGTGCTGAAAGCATTGCTATGTGTGTTCTGACATCCAGTTCACCCCACCCCTAAAAATAAAATGTGTAAATGTAAAGGGAAATGTATGTATCGTATGTACGCCCTGCGTGGGCGAATTATAGGAACATTTACTTTAGTCCTTGGCCCAAATATTTGGTGAATAAGGGCAAAAATAATTTTGGGGCCGAATTTTCCAAAATTGATTTTTGCCGAACGGTGTGCATTAAGTAGTCGAATAAACAAAGTTTTTGGTACATAATGGATAGGGACCACTCACACAGGGTCTCCTGCACTCTATAAATATCAGAACCCTTTCTGAAAGTCAGTATATGGGGCAATGACCGCCATACAAGTACGCACTATAGTGCTGAAAGCATTGCTATGTGTGTTCTGACATCCAGTTCACCCCACCCCTAAAAATAAAATGTGTAAATGTAAAGGGAAATGTATGTATCGTATGTACGCCCTGCGTGGGCGAATTATAGGAACATTTATTTTAGTCCTTGGCCCAAATATTTGGTGAATAAGGGCAAAAATAAATTTTGGGGCCGAATTTTCCAAAATTGATTTTTGCCGAACGGTGTGTATTAAGTAGTCGAATAAACAAAGTTTTTGGTACATAATGGATAGGGACCACTCACACAGGGTCTCCTGCACTCTATAAATATCAGAACCCTTTCTGAAAGTCAGTATATGGGGCAATGACCGCCATACAAGTACGCACTATAGTGCTGAAAGCATTGCTATGTGTGTTCTGACATCCAGTTCACCCCACCCCTAAAAATAAAATGTGTAAATGTAAAGGGAAATGTATGTATCGTATGTACGCCCTGCGTGGGCGAATTATAGGAACATTTACTTTAGTCCTTGGCCCAAATATTTGGTGAATAAGGGCAAAAATAAATTTTGGGGCCGAATTTTCCAAAATTGATTTTTGCCGAACGGTGTGCATTAAGTAGTCGAATAAACAAAGTTTTTGGTACATAATGGATAGGGACCACTCACACAGGGTCTCCTGCACTCTATAAATATCAGAACCCTTTCTGAAAGTCAGTATATGGGGCAATGACCGCCATACAAGTACGCACTATAGTGCTGAAAGCATTGCTATGTGTGTTCTGACATCCAGTTCACCCCACCCCTAAAAATAAAATGTGTAAATGTAAAGGGAAATGTATGTATCGTATGTACGCCCTGCGTGGGCGAATTATAGGAACATTTATTTTAGTCCTTGGCCCAAATATTTGGTGAATAAGGGCAAAAATAAATTTTGGGGCCGAATTTTCCAAAATTGATTTTTGCCGAACGGTGTGTATTAAGTAGTCGAATAAACAAAGTTTTTGGTACATAATGGATAGGGACCACTCACACAGGGTCTCCTGCACTCTATAAATATCAGAACCCTTTCTGAAAGTCAGTATATGGGGCAATGACCGCCATACAAGTACGCACTATAGTGCTGAAAGCATTGCTATGTGTGTTCTGACATCCAGTTCACCCCACCCCTAAAAATAAAATGTGTAAATGTAAAGGGAAATGTATGTATCGTATGTACGCCCTGCGTGGGCGAATTATAGGAACATTTATTTTAGTCCTTGGCCCAAATATTTGGTGAATAAGGGCAAAAATAAATTTTGGGGCCGAATTTTCCAAAATTGATTTTTGCCGAACGGTGTGCATTAAGTAGTCGAATAAACAAAGTTTTTGGTACATAATGGATAGGGACCACTCACACAGGGTCTCCTGCACTCTATAAATATCAGAACCCTTTCTGAAAGTCAGTATATGGGGCAATGACCGCCATACAAGTACGCACTATAGTGCTGAAAGCATTGCTATGTGTGTTCTGACATCCAGTTCACCCCACCCCTAAAAATAAAATGTGTAAATGTAAAGGGAAATGTATGTATCGTATGTACGCCCTGCGTGGGCGAATTATAGGAACATTTACTTTAGTCCTTGGCCCAAATATTTGGTGAATAAGGGCAAAAATAAATTTTGGGGCCGAATTTTCCAAAATTGATTTTTGCCGAACGGTGTGCATTAAGTAGTCGAATAAACAAAGTTTTTGGTACATAATGGATAGGGACCACTCACACAGGGTCTCCTGCACTCTATAAATATCAGAACCCTTTCTGAAAGTCAGTATATGGGGCAATGACCGCCATACAAGTACGCACTATAGTGCTGAAAGCATTGCTATGTGTGTTCTGACATCCAGTTCACCCCACCCCTAAAAATAAAATGTGTAAATGTAAAGGGAAATGTATGTATCGTATGTACGCCCTGCGTGGGCGAATTATAGGAACATTTATTTTAGTCCTTGGCCCAAATATTTGGTGAATAAGGGCAAAAATAAATTTTGGGGCCGAATTTTCCAAAATTGATTTTTGCCGAACGGTGTGTATTAAGTAGTCGAATAAACAAAGTTTTTGGTACATAATGGATAGGGACCACTCACACAGGGTCTCCTGCACTCTATAAATATCAGAACCCTTTCTGAAAGTCAGTATATGGGGCAATGACCGCCATACAAGTACGCACTATAGTGCTGAAAGCATTGCTATGTGTGTTCTGACATCCAGTTCACCCCACCCCTAAAAATAAAATGTGTAAATGTAAAGGGAAATGTATGTATCGTATGTACGCCCTGCGTGGGCGAATTATAGGAACATTTATTTTAGTCCTTGGCCCAAATATTTGGTGAATAAGGGCAAAAATAAATTTTGGGGCCGAATTTTCCAAAATTGATTTTTGCCGAACGGTGTGCATTAAGTAGTCGAATAAACAAAGTTTTTGGTACATAATGGATAGGGACCACTCACACAGGGTCTCCTGCACTCTATAAATATCAGAACCCTTTCTGAAAGTCAGTATATGGGGCAATGACCGCCATACAAGTACGCACTATAGTGCTGAAAGCATTGCTATGTGTGTTCTGACATCCAGTTCACCCCACCCCTAAAAATAAAATGTGTAAATGTAAAGGGAAATGTATGTATCGTATGTACGCCCTGCGTGGGCGAATTATAGGAACATTTACTTTAGTCCTTGGCCCAAATATTTGGTGAATAAGGGCAAAAATAAATTTTGGGGCCGAATTTTCCAAAATTGATTTTTGCCGAACGGTGTGCATTAAGTAGTCGAATAAACAAAGTTTTTGGTACATAATGGATAGGGACCACTCACACAGGGTCTCCTGCACTCTATAAATATCAGAACCCTTTCTGAAAGTCAGTATATGGGGCAATGACCGCCATACAAGTACGCACTATAGTGCTGAAAGCATTGCTATGTGTGTTCTGACATCCAGTTCACCCCACCCCTAAAAATAAAATGTGTAAATGTAAAGGGAAATGTATGTATCGTATGTACGCCCTGCGTGGGCGAATTATAGGAACATTTATTTTAGTCCTTGGCCCAAATATTTGGTGAATAAGGGCAAAAATAATTTTGGGGCCGAATTTTCCAAAATTGATTTTTGCCGAACGGTGTGTATTAAGTAGTCGAATAAACAAAGTTTTTGGTACATAATGGATAGGGACCACTCACACAGGGTCTCCTGCACTCTATAAATATCAGAACCCTTTCTGAAAGTCAGTATATGGGGCAATGACCGCCATACAAGTACGCACTATAGTGCTGAAAGCATTGCTATGTGTGTTCTGACATCCAGTTCACCCCACCCCTAAAAATAAAATGTGTAAATGTAAAGGGAAATGTATGTATCGTATGTACGCCCTGCGTGGGCGAATTATAGGAACATTTACTTTAGTCCTTGGCCCAAATATTTGGTGAATAAGGGCAAAAATAAATTTTGGGCCGAATTTTCCAAAATTGATTTTTGCCGAACGGTGTGCATTAAGTAGTCGAATAAACAAAGTTTTTGGTACATAATGGATAGGGACCACTCACACAGGGTCTCCTGCACTCTATAAATATCAGAACCCTTTCTGAAAGTCAGTATATGGGGCAATGACCGCCATACAAGTACGCACTATAGTGCTGAAAGCATTGCTATGTGTGTTCTGACATCCAGTTCACCCCACCCCTAAAAATAAAATGTGTAAATGTGAAGGGAAATGTATGTATCGTATGTACGCCCTGCGTGGGCGAATTATAGGAACATTTATTTTAGTCCTTGGCCCAAATATTTGGTGAATAAGGGCAAAAATAAATTTTGGGGCCGAATTTTCCAAAATTGATTTTTGCCGAACGGTGTGCATTAAGTAGTCGAATTAACAAAGTTCTTGGTGCATAATGGATAGGGACCACTCACACAGGGTCTCCTGCACTCTATAAATATCAGAACCCTTTCTGAAAGTCAGTATATGGGGAAATGACCGCCATACAAGTACGCACTATAGTGCTGAAAGCATTGCTATGTGTGTTCTGACATCCATTTCACCACACTCCAAAAAATAAAATGTGTAAATGTAAAGGGAAATGTATGTATCGTATGTACGCCCTGCGTGGGCGAATTATAGGAACATTTATTTTAGTCCTTGGCCCAAATATTTGGTGAATAAGGGCAAAAATAAATTTTGGGGCCGAATTTTCCAAAATTGATTTTTGCCGAATGGTGTGCATTAAGTAGTCGAATAAACAAAGTTTTTGGTACATAATGGATAGGGACCACTCACACAGGGTCTCCTGCACTCTATAAATATCAGAACCCTTTCTGAAAGTCAGTATATGGGGCAATGACCGCCATACAAGTACGCACTATAGTGCTGAAAGCATTGCTATGTGTGTTCTGACATCCAGTTCACCCCACCCCTAAAAATAAAATGTGTAAATGTAAAGGGAAATGTATGTATCGTATGTACGCCCTGCGTGGGCGAATTATAGGAACATTTACTTTAGTCCTTGGCCCAAATATTTGGTGAATAAGGGCAAAAATAAATTTTGGGGCCGAATTTTCCAAAATTGATTTTTGCCGAACGGTGTGCATTAAGTAGTCGAATAAACAAAGTTTTTGGTACATAATGGATAGGGACCACTCACACAGGGTCTCCTGCACTCTATAAATATCAGAACCCTTTCTGAAAGTCAGTATATGGGGCAATGACCGCCATACAAGTACGCACTATAGTGCTGAAAGCATTGCTATGTGTGTTCTGACATCCAGTTCACCCCACCCCTAAAAATAAAATGTGTAAATGTAAAGGGAAATGTATGTATCGTATGTACGCCCTGCGTGGGCGAATTATAGGAACATTTATTTTAGTCCTTGGCCCAAATATTTGGTGAATAAGGGCAAAAATAAATTTTGGGGCCGAATTTTCCAAAATTGATTTTTGCCGAACGGTGTGTATTAAGTAGTCGAATAAACAAAGTTTTTGGTACATAATGGATAGGGACCACTCACACAGGGTCTCCTGCACTCTATAAATATCAGAACCCTTTCTGAAAGTCAGTATATGGGGCAATGACCGCCATACAAGTACGCACTATAGTGCTGAAAGCATTGCTATGTGTGTTCTGACATCCAGTTCACCCCACCCCTAAAAATAAAATGTGTAAATGTAAAGGGAAATGTATGTATCGTATGTACGCCCTGCGTGGGCGAATTATAGGAACATTTACTTTAGTCCTTGGCCCAAATATTTGGTGAATAAGGGCAAAAATAAATTTTGGGGCCGAATTTTCCAAAATTGATTTTTGCCGAACGGTGTGTATTAAGTAGTCGAATAAACAAAGTTTTTGGTACATAATGGATAGGGACCACTCACACAGGGTCTCCTGCACTCTATAAATATCAGAACCCTTTCTGAAAGTCAGTATATGGGGCAATGACCGCCATACAAGTACGCACTATAGTGCTGAAAGCATTGCTATGTGTGTTCTGACATCCAGTTCACCCCACCCCTAAAAATAAAATGTGTAAATGTAAAGGGAAATGTATGTATCGTATGTACGCCCTGCGTGGGCGAATTATAGGAACATTTACTTTAGTCCTTGGCCCAAATATTTGGTGAATAAGGGCAAAAATAAATTTTGGGGCCGAATTTTCCAAAATTGATTTTTGCCGAACGGTGTGTATTAAGTAGTCGAATAAACAAAGTTTTTGGTACATAATGGATAGGGACCACTCACACAGGGTCTCCTGCACTCTATAAATATCAGAACCCTTTCTGAAAGTCAGTATATGGGGCAATGACCGCCATACAAGTACGCACTATAGTGCTGAAAGCATTGCTATGTGTGTTCTGACATCCAGTTCACCCCACCCCTAAAAATAAAATGTGTAAATGTAAAGGGAAATGTATGTATCGTATGTACGCCCTGCGTGGGCGAATTATAGGAACATTTACTTTAGTCCTTGGCCCAAATATTTGGTGAATAAGGGCAAAAATAAATTTTGGGGCCGAATTTTCCAAAATTGATTTTTGCCGAACGGTGTGCATTAAGTAGTCGAATAAACAAAGTTTTTGGTACATAATGGATAGGGACCACTCACACAGGGTCTCCTGCACTCTATAAATATCAGAACCCTTTCTGAAAGTCAGTATATGGGGCAATGACCGCCATACAAGTACGCACTATAGTGCTGAAAGCATTGCTATGTGTGTTCTGACATCCAGTTCACCCCACCCCTAAAAATAAAATGTGTAAATGTAAAGGGAAATGTATGTATCGTATGTACGCCCTGCGTGGGCGAATTATAGGAACATTTACTTTAGTCCTTGGCCCAAATATTTGGTGAATAAGGGCAAAAATAAATTTTGGGGCCGAATTTTCCAAAATTGATTTTTGCCGAACGGTGTGTATTAAGTAGTCGAATAAACAAAGTTTTTGGTACATAATGGATAGGGACCACTCACACAGGGTCTCCTGCACTCTATAAATATCAGAACCCTTTCTGAAAGTCAGTATATGGGGCAATGACCGCCATACAAGTACGCACTATAGTGCTGAAAGCATTGCTATGTGTGTTCTGACATCCAGTTCACCCCACCCCTAAAAATAAAATGTGTAAATGTAAAGGGAAATGTATGTATCGTATGTACGCCCTGCGTGGGCGAATTATAGGAACATTTACTTTAGTCCTTGGCCCAAATATTTGGTGAATAAGGGCAAAAATAAATTTTGGGGCCGAATTTTCCAAAATTGATTTTTGCCGAACGGTGTGTATTAAGTAGTCGAATAAACAAAGTTTTTGGTACATAATGGATAGGGACCACTCACACAGGGTCTCCTGCACTCTATAAATATCAGAACCCTTTCTGAAAGTCAGTATATGGGGCAATGACCGCCATACAAGTACGCACTATAGTGCTGAAAGCATTGCTATGTGTGTTCTGACATCCAGTTCACCCCACCCCTAAAAATAAAATGTGTAAATGTAAAGGGAAATGTATGTATCGTATGTACGCCCTGCGTGGGCGAATTATAGGAACATTTACTTTAGTCCTTGGCCCAAATATTTGGTGAATAAGGGCAAAAATAAATTTTGGGGCCGAATTTTCCAAAATTGATTTTTGCCGAACGGTGTGTATTAAGTAGTCGAATAAACAAAGTTTTTGGTACATAATGGATAGGGACCACTCACACAGGGTCTCCTGCACTCTATAAATATCAGAACCCTTTCTGAAAGTCAGTATATGGGGCAATGACCGCCATACAAGTACGCACTATAGTGCTGAAAGCATTGCTATGTGTGTTCTGACATCCAGTTCACCCCACCCCTAAAAATAAAATGTGTAAATGTAAAGGGAAATGTATGTATCGTATGTACGCCCTGCGTGGGCGAATTATAGGAACATTTACTTTAGTCCTTGGCCCAAATATTTGGTGAATAAGGGCAAAAATAAATTTTGGGGCCGAATTTTCCAAAATTGATTTTTGCCGAACGGTGTGTATTAAGTAGTCGAATAAACAAAGTTTTTGGTACATAATGGATAGGGACCACTCACACAGGGTCTCCTGCACTCTATAAATATCAGAACCCTTTCTGAAAGTCAGTATATGGGGCAATGACCGCCATACAAGTACGCACTATAGTGCTGAAAGCATTGCTATGTGTGTTCTGACATCCAGTTCACCCCACCCCTAAAAATAAAATGTGTAAATGTAAAGGGAAATGTATGTATCGTATGTACGCCCTGCGTGGGCGAATTATAGGAACATTTACTTTAGTCCTTGGCCCAAATATTTGGTGAATAAGGGCAAAAATAAATTTTGGGGCCGAATTTTCCAAAATTGATTTTTGCCGAACGGTGTGCATTAAGTAGTCGAATAAACAAAGTTTTTGGTACATAATGGATAGGGACCACTCACACAGGGTCTCCTGCACTCTATAAATATCAGAACCCTTTCTGAAAGTCAGTATATGGGGCAATGACCGCCATACAAGTACGCACTATAGTGCTGAAAGCATTGCTATGTGTGTTCTGACATCCAGTTCACCCCACCCCTAAAAATAAAATGTGTAAATGTAAAGGGAAATGTATGTATCGTATGTACGCCCTGCGTGGGCGAATTATAGGAACATTTACTTTAGTCCTTGGCCCAAATATTTGGTGAATAAGGGCAAAAATAAATTTTGGGGCCGAATTTTCCAAAATTGATTTTTGCCGAACGGTGTGTATTAAGTAGTCGAATAAACAAAGTTTTTGGTACATAATGGATAGGGACCACTCACACAGGGTCTCCTGCACTCTATAAATATCAGAACCCTTTCTGAAAGTCAGTATATGGGGCAATGACCGCCATACAAGTACGCACTATAGTGCTGAAAGCATTGCTATGTGTGTTCTGACATCCAGTTCACCCCACCCCTAAAAATAAAATGTGTAAATGTAAAGGGAAATGTATGTATCGTATGTACGCCCTGCGTGGGCGAATTATAGGAACATTTACTTTAGTCCTTGGCCCAAATATTTGGTGAATAAGGGCAAAAATAAATTTTGGGGCCGAATTTTCCAAAATTGATTTTTGCCGAACGGTGTGTATTAAGTAGTCGAATAAACAAAGTTTTTGGTACATAATGGATAGGGACCACTCACACAGGGTCTCCTGCACTCTATAAATATCAGAACCCTTTCTGAAAGTCAGTATATGGGGCAATGACCGCCATACAAGTACGCACTATAGTGCTGAAAGCATTGCTATGTGTGTTCTGACATCCAGTTCACCCCACCCCTAAAAATAAAATGTGTAAATGTAAAGGGAAATGTATGTATCGTATGTACGCCCTGCGTGGGCGAATTATAGGAACATTTACTTTAGTCCTTGGCCCAAATATTTGGTGAATAAGGGCAAAAATAAATTTTGGGGCCGAATTTTCCAAAATTGATTTTTGCCGAACGGTGTGTATTAAGTAGTCGAATAAACAAAGTTTTTGGTACATAATGGATAGGGACCACTCACACAGGGTCTCCTGCACTCTATAAATATCAGAACCCTTTCTGAAAGTCAGTATATGGGGCAATGACCGCCATACAAGTACGCACTATAGTGCTGAAAGCATTGCTATGTGTGTTCTGACATCCAGTTCACCCCACCCCTAAAAATAAAATGTGTAAATGTAAAGGGAAATGTATGTATCGTATGTACGCCCTGCGTGGGCGAATTATAGGAACATTTACTTTAGTCCTTGGCCCAAATATTTGGTGAATAAGGGCAAAAATAAATTTTGGGGCCGAATTTTCCAAAATTGATTTTTGCCGAACGGTGTGTATTAAGTAGTCGAATAAACAAAGTTTTTGGTACATAATGGATAGGGACCACTCACACAGGGTCTCCTGCACTCTATAAATATCAGAACCCTTTCTGAAAGTCAGTATATGGGGCAATGACCGCCATACAAGTACGCACTATAGTGCTGAAAGCATTGCTATGTGTGTTCTGACATCCAGTTCACCCCACCCCTAAAAATAAAATGTGTAAATGTAAAGGGAAATGTATGTATCGTATGTACGCCCTGCGTGGGCGAATTATAGGAACATTTACTTTAGTCCTTGGCCCAAATATTTGGTGAATAAGGGCAAAAATAAATTTTGGGGCCGAATTTTCCAAAATTGATTTTTGCCGAACGGTGTGTATTAAGTAGTCGAATAAACAAAGTTTTTGGTACATAATGGATAGGGACCACTCACACAGGGTCTCCTGCACTCTATAAATATCAGAACCCTTTCTGAAAGTCAGTATATGGGGCAATGACCGCCATACAAGTACGCACTATAGTGCTGAAAGCATTGCTATGTGTGTTCTGACATCCAGTTCACCCCACCCCTAAAAATAAAATGTGTAAATGTAAAGGGAAATGTATGTATCGTATGTACGCCCTGCGTGGGCGAATTATAGGAACATTTACTTTAGTCCTTGGCCCAAATATTTGGTGAATAAGGGCAAAAATAAATTTTGGGGCCGAATTTTCCAAAATTGATTTTTGCCGAACGGTGTGCATTAAGTAGTCGAATAAACAAAGTTTTTGGTACATAATGGATAGGGACCACTCACACAGGGTCTCCTGCACTCTATAAATATCAGAACCCTTTCTGAAAGTCAGTATATGGGGCAATGACCGCCATACAAGTACGCACTATAGTGCTGAAAGCATTGCTATGTGTGTTCTGACATCCAGTTCACCCCACCCCTAAAATAAAATGTGTAAATGTAAAGGGAAATGTATGTATCGTATGTACGCCCTGCGTGGGCGAATTATAGGAACATTTACTTTAGTCCTTGGCCCAAATATTTGGTGAATAAGGGCAAAAATAAATTTTGGGGCCGAATTTTCCAAAATTGATTTTTGCCGAACGGTGTGTATTAAGTAGTCGAATAAACAAAGTTTTTGGTACATAATGGATAGGGACCACTCACACAGGGTCTCCTGCACTCTATAAATATCAGAACCCTTTCTGAAAGTCAGTATATGGGGCAATGACCGCCATACAAGTACGCACTATAGTGCTGAAAGCATTGCTATGTGTGTTCTGACATCCAGTTCACCCCACCCCTAAAAATAAAATGTGTAAATGTAAAGGGAAATGTATGTATCGTATGTACGCCCTGCGTGGGCGAATTATAGGAACATTTACTTTAGTCCTTGGCCCAAATATTTGGTGAATAAGGGCAAAAATAAATTTTGGGGCCGAATTTTCCAAAATTGATTTTTGCCGAACGGTGTGTATTAAGTAGTCGAATAAACAAAGTTTTTGGTACATAATGGATAGGGACCACTCACACAGGGTCTCCTGCACTCTATAAATATCAGAACCCTTTCTGAAAGTCAGTATATGGGGCAATGACCGCCATACAAGTACGCACTATAGTGCTGAAAGCATTGCTATGTGTGTTCTGACATCCAGTTCACCCCACCCCTAAAAATAAAATGTGTAAATGTAAAGGGAAATGTATGTATCGTATGTACGCCCTGCGTGGGCGAATTATAGGAACATTTACTTTAGTCCTTGGCCCAAATATTTGGTGAATAAGGGCAAAAATAAATTTTGGGGCCGAATTTTCCAAAATTGATTTTTGCCGAACGGTGTGCATTAAGTAGTCGAATAAACAAAGTTTTTGGTACATAATGGATAGGGACCACTCACACAGGGTCTCCTGCACTCTATAAATATCAGAACCCTTTCTGAAAGTCAGTATATGGGGCAATGACCGCCATACAAGTACGCACTATAGTGCTGAAAGCATTGCTATGTGTGTTCTGACATCCAGTTCACCCCACCCCTAAAAATAAAATGTGTAAATGTAAAGGGAAATGTATGTATCGTATGTACGCCCTGCGTGGGCGAATTATAGGAACATTTACTTTAGTCCTTGGCCCAAATATTTGGTGAATAAGGGCAAAAATAAATTTTGGGGCCGAATTTTCCAAAATTGATTTTTGCCGAACGGTGTGTATTAAGTAGTCGAATAAACAAAGTTTTTGGTACATAATGGATAGGGACCACTCACACAGGGTCTCCTGCACTCTATAAATATCAGAACCCTTTCTGAAAGTCAGTATATGGGGCAATGACCGCCATACAAGTACGCACTATAGTGCTGAAAGCATTGCTATGTGTGTTCTGACATCCAGTTCACCCCACCCCTAAAAATAAAATGTGTAAATGTAAAGGGAAATGTATGTATCGTATGTACGCCCTGCGTGGGCGAATTATAGGAACATTTACTTTAGTCCTTGGCCCAAATATTTGGTGAATAAGGGCAAAAATAAATTTTGGGGCCGAATTTTCCAAAATTGATTTTTGCCGAACGGTGTGCATTAAGTAGTCGAATAAACAAAGTTTTTGGTACATAATGGATAGGGACCACTCACACAGGGTCTCCTGCACTCTATAAATATCAGAACCCTTTCTGAAAGTCAGTATATGGGGCAATGACCGCCATACAAGTACGCACTATAGTGCTGAAAGCATTGCTATGTGTGTTCTGACATCCAGTTCACCCCACCCCTAAAAATAAAATGTGTAAATGTAAAGGGAAATGTATGTATCGTATGTACGCCCTGCGTGGGCGAATTATAGGAACATTTATTTTAGTCCTTGGCCCAAATATTTGGTGAATAAGGGCAAAAATAAATTTTGGGGCCGAATTTTCCAAAATTGATTTTTGCCGAACGGTGTGCATTAAGTAGTCGAATAAACAAAGTTTTTGGTACATAATGGATAGGGACCACTCACACAGGGTCTCCTGCACTCTATAAATATCAGAACCCTTTCTGAAAGTCAGTATATGGGGCAATGACCGCCATACAAGTACGCACTATAGTGCTGAAAGCATTGCTATGTGTGTTCTGACATCCAGTTCACCCCACCCCTAAAAATAAAATGTGTAAATGTAAAGGGAAATGTATGTATCGTATGTACGCCCTGCGTGGGCGAATTATAGGAACATTTACTTTAGTCCTTGGCCCAAATATTTGGTGAATAAGGGCAAAAATAAATTTTGGGGCCGAATTTTCCAAAATTGATTTTTGCCGAACGGTGTGTATTAAGTAGTCGAATAAACAAAGTTTTTGGTACATAATGGATAGGGACCACTCACACAGGGTCTCCTGCACTCTATAAATATCAGAACCCTTTCTGAAAGTCAGTATATGGGCAATGACCGCCATACAAGTACGCACTATAGTGCTGAAAGCATTGCTATGTGTGTTCTGACATCCAGTTCACCCCACCCCTAAAAATAAAATGTGTAAATGTAAAGGGAAATGTATGTATCGTATGTACGCCCTGCGTGGGCGAATTATAGGAACATTTATTTTAGTCCTTGGCCCAAATATTTGGTGAATAAGGGCAAAAATAAATTTTGGGGCCGAATTTTCCAAAATTGATTTTTGCCGAACGGTGTGCATTAAGTAGTCGAATAAACAAAGTTTTTGGTACATAATGGATAGGGACCACTCACACAGGGTCTCCTGCACTCTATAAATATCAGAACCCTTTCTGAAAGTCAGTATATGGGGCAATGACCGCCATACAAGTACGCACTATAGTGCTGAAAGCATTGCTATGTGTGTTCTGACATCCAGTTCACCCCACCCCTAAAAATAAAATGTGT